>NC_090733.1:69587671-69657671 GCF_036898095.1 Palaemon carinicauda
AACATTCTATCGCCAGTATTCTGACAGTCATCCCGGCTTGCCGGGATGACTGCGTTGCCGGCTGAGACCCTGCCAGCGGCGGTTAGGTTGCCACCTCGGCGACTTCCTCATGTGCTTCCTTCACCGGAGGTGAATGCCCCGGGGGGAAAGACTGAGCCGGCCCTGATAGCTGCCGGTGGGAAACCCGACATACTGTTGAGAATTCTTCAGTCCTCTCTTGGCCTGCCATCCACAAACCTTGCAACCGGCAGTACAGCCGGCGGCAAAAGTTGTGGATGGATGGAAACTAAATCCAATGGATTCCTCCCCTTCCATTAGAACTCTCATTCTGGCAAGGAGACAGTAGGTGGCAGTAGACCTCCTACACTTTGTTATTGTGCTAAACAATAATAATAGGAAACCCTCCTTTCCATCATTTCTCTCTCTCTATCAGTTAGTGCCGCCAGACACTAGCCTAACCCTGGTAGTATACCGGTAAAACTACAGTATACAACAATACAGTAGTACAAGTATTTCTAACATACTCTGTGTATCCTATCACAGTCTATTGTTGGGACCGCATAACATGTTGAGGTTGAGTAATCCCTCAACACCCAGATGAATCCTTTGATCATCAGGACACATATAAAACACCGTTCAGTATTAATATATTACAGGTGGAGAAGTTAGTACAAATATTTACTAACTCCGGCTCTACGTACGGGAGTTGTTCCGCCCTGTATTCTCCACAGATATGTCTTTCCTATTTCCTTTCTAGCTTATAACCTATTAAATATAATAGTAAAGGTATGCATTTATATCAATGAAATAAACAACTGTACAGTGAGCCCTCGTTTATCGCGGTAGATAGGTTCCAGACCCGACCGCGATAGGTGAAAATCCGCGAAGTAGTGACACCATATTTACTTATTTATTTAACATGCATATTCAGACTTTTAAAACCTTCCCTTGTACGTAGTACTGTTAACAAACTACCCTTCAATGTACAGAACACATAATACATTTACTAAAACAAGCACAAATATTGAAGGCAATTTTATATCATGCGTTTCTTAAACACGCCAAAAAGCACGATAAAAAATGGCAACCAATGTTTTGTTTACGTTTATCTCTGATCATGATGAAGAAACAAACGCATTTAGTGTACACATCTGTGTATAGGTTAGTTTTTGCATCGATTATATTGATTATTCAGTACAGTATGTTGATTTTGTTATTACCAATGTTTTACTTAATTTTTCTTAGGACTTCCAAATGAAATGTTTTTCTTTATGTCGCCGCCTGAAACGACGGCGTCATAAAGTACGCTCCATCTTCGATCGTAATAAACAAACGTAGGCATTTAACGCGCAAGATGAAAGTGATAAATAATGATATTACTGTAAAAGCTTTTAGAAAATATGTTATTACAAATATTATTTACCGTATCTATATAAAATCATACATACGTAGCAAAGCAGGAAAACAATTTACGAGAGAGAGAGAGAGAGAGAGAGAGAGAGAGAGAGAGAGAGAGAGAGAGAGAGAGAGAGAGAGTTGTTTTACGTACGTAAATGTAAATTTTAAACAAAAAAATAGCCCCATTTCATATAAAATAGGTTATTACAAATATTTTACTCTACCATATTACAGTAGTCTGTATAATACTGTAAAGTTCAGTACAGTATGTTGTTAGTCGTGGCGATGAAATTCTCACGAAACAAAAACACGGCATTCGATTACAACAGCTGATTCATTTTCTCTCTCTCTCTCTCTCTCTCTCTCTCTCTCTCTCTCTCTCTCTCTCTCTCTCTCTCTCTCTCTCTCTCTCTCTCTCGTGTTATACAATACTTACATATAGATGAAGAAACTAAAATTAGTTTTCTTAGTGTCAATTATATACGAAACGAAAAAATTATGCCGAGTTTACATCATTTCAATCGTTGCTAAAAATACGGCATCCGATTTCATCAGCAAACCACTATTTTTTGGGAAACATCATTTTATTCTAGAAAATTGCTGCTCTTTAAATAGTTAATTGCACATTAAGAAAGCATGTACTTTTGTTTTTAAACTTTGGGTGTGTTTTAAAAATCGAGTATTGTTGACCTCTTTTTGTTTTACTTTTGGCTGTGATCAGATCAGCTGACGTCTAGCTGCCGCTCTTTTGAAAGCGTACGAATACACTAACAAAGTATCGTTTATACCATTTCTTAACTTATTCAAACCATCTACACAGTTGATATTACATAAGCACCAATGTGTTATAACCTATCAAATTTTTTTGTTTATTACATTTAAAACAACACACACACACACACACACACACACACACTCTCTCTCTCTCTCTCTCTCTCTCTCTCTCTCTCTCTCTCTCTCTCTCTCTCTCTCTCTCTCTCTCTGTGGGCTACTTTTCACTACCTCCCATTCCTTACCTCTCTCTATCTCTCTAACAAATGATATCTTTGTTGCTCCTCAAAGTTTCATTTATATTGAAAATCAATCATGATTCAATTTTCCTTACTTTCTCCAATCTCGCACCATCGGTCACATAGCGGTATTTTCGAAATTTCCGGAAAATCCGCGATATATGTATATACATGCGTTATGAAAAAAATCCGCGAAGTGGTGAATCCTCGATAGTCGAACCGCGAAGTAGCGAGGGATCACTGTATACTCATTTCACCTTTTTTTCCTTTACAGAAGGAGCCAATGGTGACGTGTGCAGTTGTGTTCTGCAATCACAAGAGTAAGGACTTTTGTGGGCATACGATGTGCAAGTCTCATGCCCCCCGCTGCATCGTATCTGGATCCCTGAGGGAGAGGTACTGGGACCCGAAGGCGTGCTCCAAATGCTTGACCTTGCTGACCAACGGCTTTGGAGAAGATTTCCCTGCCACAACAGAGGCAAGGGATACAGCAAGGGAAACCCTTCGTAGGTGGGTAAGAGGGTTCCAAAAGAACTCTCCGGGACCTTACCTACCTAACGAATCTCTTAGGTGCCTTCTGTTCCCTAAGGCTCAATTCAGTGCGGTAGTGCCCCAGGAACCGGTCCAGCCTCCCTTCATTCAACTGAAGATTGACGGGGACATTAACAAGGCACTTGAAGGCATGGACATCCACCAAGAACGGATGACAGAGGTGTCTACCGACACAGAACAGGACCTATTGCAAGAAGGCCCTGAAGAAGACGTGGTTCAACCACCAACGGAGGAAGGATTTGTTTCGACGGTGACTGACGACCCCCAGTTCACCGTGACGGCATATCAACCTATGCCGTCAAACACTTCAGCCCTAACTCCCCAACCGACTACACAGGTCGACAGGAGCGAAACGCTCCTAGCATTGATCCAGCAGATGTTGGCAGTGCTCCGGAAGGAACAAGAAGAGATGAAGCAAGACATCAAGCAGACGAAGAGAGAAGTACAAGAAGGGAAACGCCCTGGCACTTCCAGGGGCTCTACTAAGCCCCTTAAAGTATCTGCCCTCCCTCACTGCTCCGAAACCAGCCCATGAAGGTATACGGAGCACATGCCCATGATGAATGGGAAGCTCTACATCTCCAAGAAGTTGGGGGCCAAACCCCTTGAAGATCTTGAATTCTGACCCAGCTTTTCAGCGTACCCAGATTGTTACGTGAGACTGCGAGATGAACCTGCATCCCGCGAGAAGACGGTACCGAAGGAAGTCATTGTCTTCGAACATGACAAGGCACAAGCCATCCTTACCAAGACCCTGAAAGGAGCAGGATATACCAACTCCAAAGTCTCAGCATTGAGCAAGAGGCATTCAACCTGCATTGCTCCTTCCTCCAGAGCTTTCCCCTTTTCGGTGAAAGCCCTAGACTGTGTCATGAAAGCAGTCAAAGAGGGCAAACCCTGCCCAATTCTAGAGGAATGCAAACCATTATCTCTAGCTATGTCCACCTTAGAGGAGAAGTGGAAAGAGGTACATTTAACCTTCTCCGTCTCAAAGTTGGATCAGGAGATAGCAGGCCAGCAGTTCAATGAGAACCTTCTAAAGTTGCCTGATCATCATTTGAGAAGAGAACAGGAGACGAAAGAAAGACTTTTCCGACTCCTTGTTTCATCAGAACAGCTTGGAAAAGTGTGCAGGCCTAACTAACGCCCCAAATATGTACATGGTCTTAGCCAAGTCCCACATGGGTACCCTTGTGATGGACTTCTATGCCTTTGTCAGGTCAAGGAGGACCTGTAGATAGCATTTGTTCGCTGCAACAACGGTGAAACATGAACCCAGAACGCTGATCTCATCATGCATCTGGGGCAAAGACCTTCTCCCACAAGATGTGGTCCAAGAATTCATTGCCAAAGCTGCCACGGAGAATAGGAACCTCCTCCAAAAGTGGGGCATGTCTTCAAAGAGGAAATCTTCCTCAGACAGTGGTCCCCAGCCTAAGAACAAAAAGGCAAGAAGACCACGTAGATCTGTACAACTTCCGTCCATGACCATGGCCACGGTGCCTCAAATGGTAGCCCAGCCGCAAACCATCTTCCAGATGGTCCCTCAGCAGCTGGTGGCCCAGTCACCTGTCTTTAACCCAGGTTTTGAGAGGCACACGACCACCTTTCGGCCCTACAAAGGTAAAGGCCCGAAGAGGTTCCTCCGGAAACCCCCTAAGGGGTAGAGGAGAACGCGGTCACGGAAACAAGTCCTCAGGAGCCTCTAAGCAATGAGAGGTTCCAGGTAGGAGGCAGACTTTTCCACTTTCGGGATCGTTGGACCTTCGATCCCTGGGCCCACAGCCTAATCACGAATGGACTCGGTTGGAAATGGAACAAAATTCCACCCCCTTTTCCAGAATTCTTCTAACACTCCACCCCTTTGTTGGAGGAATATACCTCAGAACTCTTGAACAAGAAGGTAATAAGAAAAGCAAAGTCCATCAAATTCCAGGGAAGGCAGTTCTGTGTTCCCAAGAAAGACTCAGACAAACTCAGAGTCATTCTAGACTTGTCTCCACTCAACAAGTTCATCGAGAACAACAAGTTCAGGGTGCTTACCTTGCAACACATAAGGACCCTTCTACCCAAAGGGGCGTACACAATCTCAATAGACCTGGCAGATGCTTACTGGCACCTACCAGTCAGTCGCCCCCTCTCCTACCTAGGATTCAGACTACAGAAGAAAATATTCGTGCTCACAGCCATGCCCTTTGGGCTAAACATAGCCCCAAGGATATTCACAAAGCTAGCAGATACAAACTTGCAAGAAGTCTCACCTTTCTCCAGCTCAAAAGTTTCAATGGTTAGGAATCCATTGGAACTTGAAGTCACACCACCTCTCCATTCCATTAAAGAAGAGGAGAGAGATAGCAGGAGCTGTCAAGAAACTAATCCAATACAAGAGAATATCAAGATGCCTACAGGAAAGAGTATTGGGCTCTCACCTGTTTGCAGCAGTGACAGACTAGGTGCTAAAAGCACGATTAAAGGATGCGTCAGGAGCCTGGAGAAGATACGCATCAAACGCTCGAAGAGATCAACGAAGGTTGACCGCGACCCGATTGCGCACGCTATTAAGGCCGTGGTCAACAGCCAAGAGCCTAGCACGGGCAATTCCCCTGCAACCACCACAACCATCAGTGGTGATACACACGGACGCCTCCCTGGAAGGATGGGGAGGCCATTCGCAAGAAAAGAAAGTGCAAGGGAATTGGTCGCACCAGTTAAAAACCTTTCACATCAACATCTTGGAGGCTATGGCAGTCTTCCTAACATTAAAGAAACTATCCCCTCGCAGAGCAGTCCACATCAGACAGGTCCTGGACAACAAAGTGATAGTAATATGTCTAAATTGACAAGGCTCGAGATCACCTTACATCAATCATGTGATGTTATCCATCTTCTACCTGGCAAGGAAGAAAGGATGGCATTTATCAGCAGTTCACCTTCAAGGGTTCCGCAATGTGTCGGCGGATGCTCTATCCAGGCGAAAGCCGATAGACAAAATGGTCCCTAGACGCAGACTCATTCTCCTTCATCTCGGAAAATGTCCCAGAACTGCAGATCAACCTCTTCGCAACGAGAGACAACAAGCAACTACCTCGTTATGTAGCCCCTCACGTGGACCCTCAGGCAGAAGCGACTGGAACAGATGGAACCGGATTTACCTGTTTCCACTCCACCAACCAATCTCCTGCTAAAAGTCCTCGACAAGCTAAGATCCTTCAGAGGAACAGCTGCAGTAGTGGCCCCCAAATGGCCCAAAAGCAATTGGTTCCCTCTAGTTCTAGAATTGAAACAGAAGCTGTTTCCTCTGCCGAACCCAGTTTTATCCCAACTGGTTCAGAAGTCAACTGTTTACACTTCATCTTTGAGAACCAGCAACCTACATCTCATGATTTTCTCGCCCTAGCAGCGAAGAAAAAGTTTGGGATCTCAAAGGACAAAATCGACTTCATCGACGAGTAAGGGTCAAGTTCAACTAGGAGGCAATATGAATCATCTTGGAAGAAGTGGGTTTCCTTTGTGAAAACAAGGAAACTAACAGAAATATCAATAGATTTCTGTCTTTCTTTCTTCATCCACCTACACGAACAAGGACTGGCTTCTCCACAATAACTGCGTGTAAGTTGGCTTTGACTAGACCTCTTCTATTCACCTTTGAGGTGGACCTCACAAATGAAATCTTCAATAAGATACCAAAAGCATGCCCTAGACTCAAGCCAGCAACCCCTCCAAAGCCCATCATATGGTCGTTGGACAAAGTCTTGCACTATGCTTCGAATCTGAACAATGAGGATTGCACCCTAAAGGATCTAACACAAAGTTATCTTTCTGTTTGCAATAGCCTCAGGGGCTAGAGTTAGTGAAATATTGGCCCTATTCAGAAATGAAGGCCATATTCTGTTCCTCGACACAGGAGAACTGAATCTCTTCCCTGATCCTGCCTTTCTGGCCAAGAACGAGCTGCCTGCCAAAAGGTAGGGTCCTTTGAGAATCTGCCCACTGAAGGAAGATGTCTCTCTATGCCCAGTAGTGTGTCTCAAGGTCTATCTTTGAAGAACTTCAGACTTCAAGGAGGGACAGCTCTTCCGAGGCAACACCTCAGGATCAAATTTATCTCTAAGACAACTGAGAGCGAAACTCACCTACTTTATTCGCAAAGCGGATCCTGACAGCACAACCGCAGGTCACGATCCAAGGAAAGTTGCTTCCTCGTTGAATTTCTTTCAACACATGGACTTTGAGAGGCTCCGCTCATATACGGGGTGGAAATCATCCAGAGTCTTCTATAAACATTATGCGAAGCAAGTGCACGATAAAACACTTTGTCGTGGCGGCAGGTAGTGTCATAAAACCTGTCGTCTAGTGCTGCGATGAACAGTGGACTGTTTTGGGACTCAACAGTGCATCGGGTGAATAGGTATTAATACCTTCAAGTGAAAATCACTACGGTGATTAATAGACTGTTCTATACAGGTGCAGAATCTAACCAATAACACCAGTGCCGTGTGA
Organism: Palaemon carinicauda; assembly: GCF_036898095.1. NCBI lineage: Eukaryota > Metazoa > Arthropoda > Malacostraca > Decapoda > Palaemonidae > Palaemon > Palaemon carinicauda. Next base: position 69,595,132 of record NC_090733.1, read on the forward strand.
ACATTTGAACACAGTGTTGATGCATATCCAACATCTGAGTGAAACTAGACATGTTTAGCTTCCCATTCATTTGAGTGGCATTACATAATGAATTCATATATGTATATTCTTCCCTTACAGGTCAGAAATATATATAACCATGATGTTTATCTATGCAAGGTTAGACTTCTACTTTGTGATGTATACATTTATAATTTATATTGCTTATGAAAATAAATAGAAAAATGTATCTGCATCTTCTTTTAACCCTCAGTTAATGAAATAAAAGAACCCTGAGTTTTATTCTATTCCTTTAATTAGAACCTTGAACGTACTGATGTCCAAGGCACGAAAAGGTAATCTCTAGAAAGTTTCCCTTTCGTTCTTACGGATATACAAACTTTGAATCCTTATAGTCGAAGTCGACACTTTCCCTGCAGGGGGCAGGAAGCCCTAAGCTAGTTCCAAGCCTGGTGGATATGACAGATAACGGTAATGTCATATACGGGTCTAACATACCATATAAAAAACTCATTCAAAGTAAAGGCACTTACACAAACCCAGAGATACTGTATGGTACTTTCAAGTTAATTCTCTAGTAAGCTTCCATCAAGACGACATGGCCGAGCCCAAAAAACGGATTTTGAGCAAAGCGAAAAATCTATTTTTGGGTGAGATAGCCATGTCGCCCTGATGGACCAACCCTTCTTTCTTACATGACCCCACCCGAAACTACTCTATCTGAGGCTATTCCAGCTTAAATGCAAGTAAGGAATGGCGGCCCGTAGTAGTACGGAGAGGAGGTCCAACGGGTACCTAGATAACGGCTCCCTTTCGTTCGCCACTCTTCCCCCTCAAAGAGTTAAATCTATTCGGGGTGAAGATTGTTGTGTGTCATATCTAAAAATATGTCCACTGATATTATGCGATATCCTCAAAGTTATATTAAGGATACACGCGCCAGGAGTTAGAATTCTGGAGACCTTCGGAATATTCTCTGGGAGTATCACTGTAGCAAATATCCCTTAGAAAGCTACCTAAATGAACCTTCCATCAGGACGACATGGCCGAGCCCAAAAAATGGAGTAAAATTACAAATTCTTCAACAAGTGCAAAAAGAACCTCAACCTGCTGATTTGCAAATGAATAATAGATGACTCAGGAGCTAACAAATCCAATGTCTTTATAAATAAGAAAACGGAAAATACCAGTTGAGTCAACATCTCCATAAGCATCAAGGTCTATCAAGAGTGTTCTAATTTCTATGGGACCAAAAAGCTAAACTTGGTAAGCTTCAGCAAAGTAAGAGTAAGGAAGATAAGAGTTTATCATTACTCTGCTTAATGTCATACAATGAGTTCAATATATCTAAAGTGAATGAAGAATCAAATACAATAAAAAGGTATCATCAAACTTGCAAACGCACTTCATGAGAAAAAACAATATACAGTACAAATAGAAAATACAAAAGGAAACCATAGACTAAACGACAAAACGTTGGCTAAAATGTTCGACAAAGATGACCCAACACAGCATACCAGGCTTGAAGGTAAAGCTACAGTGATGCCTCGCAACACAAAATTAATTGGTTCCGTAAGATCTTTCGTGAAGTGATTTCTTCGTGTAGCGAGTTGCCTTTTACATGTAAATAGCCTAATTCATTCCAGACCCTAGAAAAACACCACATTAAAATTATCATAAATAGGATATTCGCCCCTAAACAGTACTAAATATATGGAAAGTACTGTATTTTGATCATTTAATAATAAATTAATAATAATATTTTGGAAAAGAAGTGTTCAATTAGAGCAAACAGTAAAAATAAAGTAACAAAAATGTGGAACCTAACCTTTGGAGTGAGGGGATTGATTGATTGATTGATTTAAAGTTTTCAGGCATCCTGACATCTAAGGTCATTGACACCGGGAGTGAGGGGATGTCCAAGAGCGAAGTGTGGGGCGGTAGAGGAGGATGAAAACGGCGGAAAACATTTACGTACAAGTGACAGAAAACAGATTTTGAGCGAAGCGAAAAACCTATTTTTGGGTGAGATGGCCATGTCGTCCTGATGGAAGGTTCCTATAGGTAGCTTTCTAAGGGATATTTGGCTACAGTGATATTCCCAGAGAATTGACCTTTAGGTCTCCAGAATTCTAACTCCTGGCGCGAATATCCTTAAAATTTCTCTTAAGGATATCGTGTAATATCAGGGGACGTATATCTTGATACGACATATAGCAATCTTCACCCCGAATAGCGTTTTCGTTTCGAGGGGGAAGAGTGGCGAAAAACAGAAGGGGAGCCGTTATCAAGGTTACCCTTCCTCCCGTACTACTACGAGTATCCAAGATGGCGCTCATTCCTTGTAGCATTGAGCATAGTGCTACAGATATAGTAGTTTTGGGAGGAATCTTGCCTAAGCCTTTTCTATGGAAAAGGAGGGCGGGTCCATCAGGACGACATGGCCATCTAACCCAAGTTTTTTGGGCTCAAGCCATGTCGTCCTGATGGAAGTTTACCAGAGAATTACGGTATCTGTGGATTTTCATAGGTGCCTTAACCTTGGGACAATTTTTTTATAGTCATCCGGACCATTGAGACAAATGACGTTACTGTTTTCCGTCATTACCACTAATCATGGACAATGTTAGTGCTTCCTGCCCCCTGCAGGGAAGAGTCATACTAGACAGTAGAAAAGGGGTCTCAAGGTTTGCATATATTGTATGAACAAACATAAGTATCAACTAGATATACAAAAGTCTCACGGTTTGTATATGTTGTCGGAACAACTAAGTATCAACTATATCCATATTTTGTAAGCATACAATAATATGAGGTTTACTTAGTTGAATAAATAAGTAATCTCTGGCATATTTATTGTGCTAATTGTAGGGCGAAATAAGATGCAATTACACTCTAATAGACATTTATTTCGAATAAATGACCAAATGGAATAACGAGTGTCACGTGTTAAGGAAATTATATGTACAACGTATACAGAAAATATTTTTCTCCCTGAAAGGAAAAAAATGATGAGTGCCACTCTAAATTTGAAAATTTTTGATTAAATTTTCTAATATAATTTTCTGTAAATGTTGTATACTATCAACACTGTGTTCTATGTACACACGGCACAAGTGTTATCTGTATAATTCCACACCTGAGATTTTGAACAGTCTTAGTGTCACCATGGTGACACCCACTTAAAAGGTATCGCACTGGAAGTGTCAACCCCTTTTCACCCTAAATGATAGTCCCAATCAATTAACTGTTCATCGCAGCACTACACGACAGGTTTTAATACACTACCTGTCGCCACCACGTAATGCTTCAGTTAATGGACTTGCTTTGCGTAGTGTTTGTAGAACACTGGATGACTTCCATCCAGTATATGAGCGAAGATGCTCAAAGTCCATACACTGAAAAAGTTCAGTGATGAAGCAATTTTTCTCGGATCATGACCTGCGGGTGTACTGTCAGGATACGCTCTGTGAATGAAGTATGTGAGCCTCGCCCTCAGTTGTTTTAGGGATAAGTTTGATCCTGAAGTTTCTCCTTTGAAGAGCTGTCCTCCCCTGAAGTCTGAAGTTCTACTTAGATAGACCTTTAGACACTCTACAGGACATAGACATCTTCCTTCAGAGGGCAGATTCTCCAGGGACCCCATCTCTTAGTGGGTAGCTCGTTCTTGGCAAGAAAGGCTGGATCAGGAAAGAGAGTCAGTTCTCCCACTTCTGTGAACTGAATGTGGCCCTCATTTCTTGATAGGGCAACTATTTCACTAACTCTAGCCACTGAGGCTATAGCGAACAGGAAAATAACCTTCTGGGTTAGATCCTTGAGAGAACAATCTTCACTGTTCACATATGAAGCATAATGTAGGACCTTGTCCAAGGACCATGAAATGGGCTTCAGAGGAGCTGCAGCCCTAAGTCTAGCGCATGCCTTCGGGATCTTGTTGAAGATTTCGTTCATCAGGTCCACTTGAAAGGCGTATAGAAGAGGTCTAGTCAGGGCTGACTTGCACGTAGTTATCGTGTTGGCTGCTAGACCTTGTTCATGAAGGTGGATAAAGAAGAGACAAATCTATTGAAATTTCTTTCGGTCCTTTTGCTTTAACAAAAGCAACCCACTTTTTCCAAGACGATTCATATTGTCTTCTAGTTGATTTAGACTTGTATTCTTCTAAGAAGTCTATACTGCCTTTTAAGATCCCAAATCTTTTCTTAACCACTAAGGCGGGAAAATCATGAGATGATGGTTTTGGGTTCTCTGTGATGAAGCGAAGATAGTCGACTTCTGAACCCGCTGAGATAGTGCTGGATTCGGTAAAAGGACAAGCCTCAGCCTCAGTTCCATCACTAGAGGGAACCAGTTGCTCTTGGGCCACTTTGGGGGCCACTAGAGCTGCCGTTGCCTGGAAGGATCTCAGCTTGTTGAGGACCTTTAGCAGGAGATTGGATGGAAGGAACAGGAAAATCCGGGTCCATTCATTCCAACCTAGGGACATGGCGTCCGTTGTCTCCTCTAGAGGGTCCTCGTATGGGGCTACATATCGAAGTAGTTTCTTGATGTCGCTCATCGCGAAGAGGTCGATCTGCAGTTCCGGGAGTTGTTCCAAGATGGAGGAGAATGAGTCTGCATCTGGGGACCATTCTGACTCTATCGGCTTAAGCCTGGATAGAGCATCCGCCATCACATTGCGGAACCTTTGTAAGTGAACTGCTGATAAGTGCCATCTCTCTAGACAAAGGATGGCTAATATCACATGGTTGATATGGGACGATCTCGAGCCTTGTCGGTTCAGACATCTCACTATCACTTCGCTGTCCAAGATCAGCCTGATGTGGACTGATCTGTGAGGGGAGAGTTTTCCCAACGTCAAGAGGACTGCCATGGCTTCCAAAATGTTGATGAGAAAGGTCTTGAACAGGGATGACCAAGTCCCTTGGACTTTCCTTTAATGGGAGTGAACTCCCCATTCTTCCGTCGAGGCATCCATGTGGATGGTCATAGACAGCAGAGGTGGTTGCAAGGGCACGGTCCTCATTAGGCTCTTGGCCTTTGACCACAGGTTGACAAGGGATCGTAGTAAGGCCGGTATCGGTCATTTGAGATCTCTTCGAGCGTTTGATGCGTATCTTCTCCAAACTCCTGACGCATCTTTCAGCTGTGCTCTTAGCACTGGGTCTGTTACTGCTGCGAACTGGAGAGAGCCCAGTACTCTTTCCTGTTGACGTCTTGAAATCCTAGTCTCTTGACAGACCCTGCAATCTCCCTCCTCCTTCTTGAGGGAATGGAGAGACGGCGTGACCTCAGGTTCCAATGGATTTCCAGCCATTGAAGCCCTTGAGCTGGAGAGAGTCAAGACTTCTTGAAGTTGATCTTGCATCCCGGATGTTCCAGGAACTGGATCACTTCTTTGGATGCTTGCAGATAAGCCGTTTCGGATGCTGCCCGCACCAGCCAGTCGTCCAGGTACGCTGCTACCTGAACACCTTCTAAGCGTAGTTGTTGCACGACTGCGTCTGCAAGTTTCATGAAGATACTTGGGGCTATGATTAGTCCGAAGGGTATGGCTCTGAGAACATACTTTAGCTTCTATAACTTGAATCCTAGGTAGGAGGAGAGGGGGCAACTGACTAGGTGTCAATAGGCATCTGTCAGGTCTATCAAGACTGTGAACTTGCTGTTTTCTATGAACTTGTTGAATGGCGACAAGTCTAGAATGACTCGGAGTTTGTATGAGTCCTTCTTGGGAACACAAAACAGCCTTCCCTGGAATTTGATGGACTTTGCTTTCTTATAACTTGTATACTCAAGAGCTCTAGGGTATATTCTTCTAATGCAGGGGTGTAGTGTTGGAAGAATTGAAGAAATGATGGAGACTTATTCCGTATCCATTCTAGTCCAATCTTGATTAGGCCGTGGGCCCAAGGATCGAAGGTCCAACAATCCTGAAAATAGTGGAGCCTCCCTCCTACCGGAAGCATCTCCTTACTTCGACTGACCGAAGGGTTTACCTCCTCGACCGTGTCCTCCCCTACCTCTTGAGGGATGTCTAGAGGAGCCCCGTCTGGATCCTTTACCTTTCAACTGAAAGGTAGTGGTCTGCCTCTCAAGCCCGGGGTTGAATGCTGGTGACTGGGCAACCAGCTGTTGAGGCACCACTTGGAAGGTGGTCTGTGTTTGGTGACTGTGGGATGTTGCTGAGCAGGCCGAGGGGGAAGTCTAGACTTCTTCGTCTTCCTTTTGGGTTGGGGACCCGCATCCGGGGAAGACTTCCTCTTTGAAGAGATGCCCCACTTCTGGAGAAGGTTCCTATTCTCCGTGATGGCTTTCTCAACTACCTTTTTGACTACTTCGTTCGGGAAGAGGTCTTTACCCCAGATGTTAGAAGATATCAGCTTCCTAGGTTCATGTTTCACTGTTGCAGCAGCAAATACAAACTCCCTACAGGCTCTCCTAGCCTTCATGAAAGCATACAGGTCCTTTACTAGGGTGGCCATATGCATTTTGGCTAGGACAATGAGCATGTCTGGGGTACTTCTTTGGCCTGCACACATCTCTATGCAGAATTGTAGGGATAAAGATGCCGCAAGTCTCTCCTCCGTCTCTTGTCCCTTACACAAGAGAAAGTCAGAAAGTTTAGGGAGATTCTCGCTAAACTGTCGTCCAGCGATGTCTGCGTCCGGTTTCCCTACTGAGAAGGTTAGGTGGACTTCCTTCCATTCCTTCTCTTGCATGGGCAAGGCTAACAACAGAGGCCTGCATTACTCTAGTGCAGGGCATGGTTTGCCTGCCTCCACTACCTTGGCAACAGATTTAAATGCCTTCAACATAAAGGGGAAGGCTATTGAAGCAGGAGCAAGAAAGGTAGGGCGAGTTCTTGCTCAAGGCGGACACTTTCGAAACCGAATAGCCCGCCTTTCTCAGGCTACTCGACATGAGAGCCTGTGCCTTATCGTGGTCGAAAACCATGACCTCCTTCGGTTCTGTCTCCTCTTTTGGCATTGGTTCATGCTTCAGTCGAATGAAGCAATCAGGGTAAGCGTTAAAGCTTGGCCAAAACTGGATGTCGTCTAAGGGGATGGCTCCCATCTTCTCCGAGATGTAGAGTTTGCCATTAGTAATCGGCATAAACTCTGCATACCTCCAGGGATTGGTTTTAGAACAGGTTGGGAGGTCTTGGACTCTGGGTCGCTTGTATGACCCTCAGGAGGCGGTAAGTGGAGCTTCATGGAGCTCTCTCTCGAATCTCGCTTCCCTTGCTTGCAAATGTTCTCCATTAAAGTCATAAGATGGGCGAGTGCCTGGCTCATGTTGTCCAATGGAGGGGTAGAAGCTGAATATGTCGAGGGTAACGGCTCCGGTGCTGGTACAGACGGAAGGAACTCCGACTCGACCTCATCATCTTCCGGAGGTAGAGTAGACGACTCCTCCTCGGGATCATCCATTAATAGATCCTTTTCAGTGTCCGTAGACACTTCCGACATCCTTTCCTCCTGGTGGATGTCCATACTTTGCAACGCCTCACTGACATCCGTCTCGATGGCAATCTGGACGCAGGGAGGTCCGGGTTGTGCTTGGGGCACAACAATTTCACTACTCGCTTTCGGGAACAACAAGCTACGCATCCTATCATTAGGTAGGTATGGTCCCGGAGAGTTCTTCTGGAACCCTCTTACCCACTTGCGCAGCTTTTCTCGTGCTGCATCCCTCGACTCCGTTGACTTGGGGTCGTCGAAACCTTCGGTCACCTAGGTCCGGCAGATATTGCAGACTTGGGGATCCCAATATTGCAGGGTTTCGTTAATGATGGTGCAGGGGGCATGAGACCTGCACGCTTTGTGCCCAAAGAAGTTCCTACTCCTATGGTTGCAGAAGATCGCATCGCATTTCATCTGGCGTTCCTCCTGTAAAGAAAGGAAAATTAAATGAGTATGCGATTGTTTATCTCACATGATAAACAGATATGCAAAATATTAATATTTTAACCATTATAGGATAGTAAGCTAGAAAGAAATTAGGAAAGACACATACTTGTGTATCCTTTCCAGCCAACTGCTGTGACCTCCCCCAATATTAAGGATATAGAGTTTCCTTTATCAGGGCAAACTCAAAAGAGAAGGGTTCTAACCTCTAGGGATAGAAAAAGTGTGCACTGCCACTGACCCTTCTTAAATTATTTAATATTGTGGGGTAAGTATTAACTGATTTCTAATCAAGAGTATTGAAGGAATTCTATTCCTTCAATATAGAATTAGTCTCAGCAAAAGACTGTGCAAGGATACACAAGGTATGTTGGAAAATAACTACTGTATAATACTGTATATACTATAGTTTTCTGTCTGCAGTATATACTATACTGCAAATATACTGGCTACTGTATAATCAAATATTGTAGTTCAGCCGGCATGTTGCCGGCAGGGCTAGTGCCTGGCGGCACAGTCCAGCCGGCTGGGTAGTACCTGGCGGTACTGGTCCAGCCGGCATGCCACCGACCGAGTAAGTACCTGACGGCACCAGCCAAGCCGACATGCTGCCAGCTGGGTTAGTACCTGGTGGCACTAGCTGACAGAGAAGAGAGGCATGGAGTGAAGGGCTGCCTTATTATAATGTATGTTTACAATAAATAAGGGTGTAAGTATATAACCTTACTGCCTTCCTCCAGAATGAGGATTCAAATGGAAGGGGAGAATGCATCATCCAAGCGTCCCTCCAGCCACAAGATCCGTTGCCGGCATTGCCGGTTTCAGGAATGTGGATGGCAGTCCAAGTGAGGACTGAAGATCCTTCAGCAGCAGAAGGGTCTCCCACCGGCAGCCGTCATAGCCGGCACAGCCTTTCCCGGAGTCTTGTGTCCATAAGGGAAAGCCTGAGTGACTAAACAGCTGCCTATGTAGGAGCCCGGCCGGCACCGCAACCTACCCAGCAAGCGGTGAGATTGCAAGACAACGGCCACAGGATTGCGATAGCTAAGCCATCACTAAAGGACAGAGAGGGGAAGGGAAAAGGGTCCTGTATCAAGTGTAGAAGAAGGCGGCAGGATTGCCGCCACTTCCACACAAGAGTGAAACAATGTTTCAATATCGGCGCCATCCTAGGCGGCAGAAGAATATCTATTCTTCAGCCTAGGGTCTGCCGAATCTATCAAGAGTAGAAGAAGGCGGCAGGATTGCCACCACTTCCACACAAGAGTGAAACAATGTTTCAGTATCAGCGACATCCTAAGCAGCAGAAGAATATTTATTTTTCAGCCTAGGGTCTGTCGAAGCAGGACTAGTCTTCTAGACCGCAGGGGAGAAGGTGGGGGCATCATACTACCACTTCAGGTGCGGCCTAGGGAGGCTTAGCTTCCTATGCCGGCAGCTATCAGCCGGCAGGGGAGTGACTGCTCGCCCTGCTGCTCTGCCGCCGGCAGAAAGACTGAATACTCTGAGATTCTGTCGAAAACCAAAGCCGGGATCTCGTCGGCAAAGGTGGGAGACAGAAAACCCTAGCCTAGTCAAGCCGGAGCGAACTACTCTATGGCAAGTATCGAGTTATATAATTCTAGGAGATGTACTATCTCCCGTTGAATTGATAAAACGATACACGAGGGTAAACGGGGATAATGTCTTTAAGTATACTACAGCGCATAGGCTAGGTAGCCTAGCGCAAGACAAGATCTCGGTTACCTGAATCGCCGAAACTCTAACGTATACGATCGACAAAAGGAAGAGGAAATTATGCATAAAATATATATCTTTACTAGTATAATTGCGCCTAAATAGCTTTCATAAATTATTAATGCTATTACAACCGGGAAAGTCGTTCTGCTAACTAAATAACACATGCATAATGAACGACAGCGCCCATGGCGCCTCCGGTGACAGGCCTAGCTCCTTAACACAATAAATTACTCTAATTTCACTGTGAAGCAGGAACTAAAAATTATACACTGTAAAGAATAAGTACTCAACTTTCCAGAGGCAAAAGAAGCTGGAGATTGCATATTAAATCCTCACAAAAGCGATCAAAAACGTTAGTTCAATAGGGAAAACCACCGTGCGAAATCGCTACAAAAATAGGAATGAGCGCCATCTTGAATACTCGTAGTAGTACGGAAGGGTAACCTTGATAACGGCGCCACTTCTGTTTTTCGCCACTCTTTCCCCTCAAAACGTAAAACGCTATTCGGGGTGAAGATTGCTATGTGTCGTATAAAGATATACGTCCCCTGATATTATGCGATATCCTTAAGAGAAATTTTAAGGATTTTTGCACCAGGAGTTAGAATTCTGGAGACCTAAAGGTCAATTCTCTGGGAATATCACTGTAGCCAAATGTCCCCAGGTTACGTTTTTTTCACGTCACGGTGTGGAATACGAAGTTTTTTCATCCCCTTGTTACGGCATCCCCCCCCCCCTTATGGCATTGAATTCCAAAATTCAAACTTGGCGGTCGGTACGCGTATGACTGTGCGAGTCACTCGCCTACCACCACGCTCCTACCTCACTGCATACGTCACTAAGAAGCTGGTCTGCTATTGGTCAGCATCACGGCGTCACTAAGATGCCGATACGCTATTGGCCGAAATCCCTCCCACAATGCCTGAGAGAGATGCTGCCTCTCTCTCTCTCTCTCTCTCTTTGTTAATCGCGCGCTCAGTTCAGAATCTTGTGTGTGTTTCGTAAAGACTTGATCTCGTGTGAGTGCTTGCGATATTGTATTTTTTGTGCATTTTAGTGCTTAAATCTAACTTTAATTTGTTAGCCATGGGTCCCAAGATTGCTAGTGATGTTAAAGGGAGAAGTAAGAAGATGATTACTATGGAAACGAAGCTGGAGATAGTAAAGAAATACAAAGAAGGCCTGCGCATCCTTACCCTCGCTAGTACATATGGCCGTAACCAGTTAACGATTGGTACAATCATCAAGAACAAGGAAGCCATTAAAGCAAGTAAGTCTTCTAAAGGCATGACTATCCTTGCCAGTGGAAGGACCTCAATCAACGACGAGATGGAGAGACTCCTTCTACTATGGATTAAAGAGAAGGGAATCGCTGGTGATACACTCACGCAATCAGTAGTTTCGCACAAGGCGAGCGCCATCTTCGCCGATCTCGTGGAAGCCCAGAGAGACGGCGGAGATGAAGGAATGTCGCAGCAAGTCCCCCAAGAGTTCAAGGCTTCTCATGGGTGGTTTAATCGATTTAGGAAGAGGACTGCTATTCACTCAGTCGTCAGGCATGGAAAGGTGGCCAGTTCTGACAAGAGAGCAGCAGAAGAATTCCTCAAGAAGTTTGAGAAATTAATTTCCAGAGAAGGCTACATTCCTCAGCAAGTGTTTACCTGTGATGAAACTGGCTTTTTCTGGAAGAAAATGCCCCGTCGTACATATATCACAGCAGAAGAAAAGACACTTCCTGGCCATAAACCAATGAAGGACAGATTTACCCTCGCATTTTTTGCAAATGCCAGTGGGGACTTAAACATTAAGCCCCTACTGGTGTACCACTCAGAGAATCTTCGTGCCTTCAAGGCACAAAATATCACGAAGGATAGGCTCTCGGTATTTTGGAGGTCTAATGCCAAGGCCTGGGTCACGAGGACTATATTGAGTGGGTCAACGTCTGCTTCGGTCCTGCTGTCAAGAAATTTTTAGAAGAGAACAATCTTCCTCTAAAATGTCTCCTGGGACTGGACAATGCCCCTGCTGGAGCTAGGACAATTCGCCGTAAACAAATTTGCCTTAGGACAATTGATTATAAGACTTTTCGCCGTAAAAAAACTTGCCGTACAAATATTTTGCCACAAGGACATTTCGCCGTAAAATGTATATTTAAGTTTTTAGCTCATTTCTTTTAGAGATCAATGTAACTATATTCATATAGTTATCTTCAAGTATATTTATCACTTTTCATTGATTTCCATGTATTCATTTAATTATAATTATATATAAAAAAAATTTCTAAAAAAAAATTCAAAGCTAAAAATCATGTAAGTTCTTAGCAATTGCTCGTAAATAATGTTGTTTTGCATTTTGATCATAACCTCTGACAATACTTAGCATGCGCTTATAAACATTTTTGTATTGTTTCTTGACTGCTGTTTCACCTCTTTCTGCATCGATTATCTTCTTTTTAGAAAGATATTCTTCATTTTTCAATACATTGATGAGTTTCCATAAATTTGGATGCGTATCGTTCACAGATGCTTGAAGCGCATTATGGAACCCTTCTACTCCATTGTTGGTATTAGCCAGCTGATCTAGGGTTCTTTGATAAACATTCCAAAGTTCGATAGAAAAAGTTGGAGAAACTCTACGACGACGAGGTCCCCTCCCTCTCTCTCCCCCAATGTAATGAGTTTCAAAATTTGCAACTAGTTCTTGTGGTAAGTCATCGTCATCAACCAACTCAATAAATGCATCAATGATGTCTGAAGGCAGTATGAAAGCAAGTGCCATAAGGCACTTTACTTTTGTATTAGAAGCACAATCACTTTGATATCGAACCTTAAGCCCAACATCTGTCACTTTTCTGTAAACATTCTTACAGAAATGAAAATAACAGCCTGTTACATTTGCAAAAGGGAAAATGGCACAAAAACTTAAAAAACTAGCTGGTTCGAAATCAATCATTAGATTTTCAGGTTCTCGGGACTCGAGTAAATCTTTAACCTTTTGAAAAAACGTATTGTAAGATTCCTTAGGCTTATTCGGAAGGAGACCGTAAACTCATGGGATGCATGCATGTCCTATGTTGACATGTAGAGTATATAACTGATAGAAGATTTCAGGATAAACCTTAAATGTTCCATCACATGCCCAATTTGTATGTCTTTCTAGATCGTGTAATCCTGCAATCGTACCAAAGATCAACATTCTGTTTTCATCTTCCATTCCACTATCATAAAGCAAAAATCTTTCGCCGTTCTGTAAACACGCAAAATCTTCGGGAATTACATAACCGATTCTTGTCCTTGGAATAGGAGGGGCCTTTTCTTCTTTTTGTCTCCATCTTCTTATGTTTCTTGACAAACTTAAAGTTGATGGCATGAGAGCGTGTCCTGCATTTTCTGATTCCTCGCATGCAGCACCAATCAATGATCTTGAAGCTAGCTGGGATTTCAGCGCATTTTCTTTCATATGTGTAATTGTTTTTTGCATTTTATGTTTGCTTGGGTTCGCTGGATGGCTATGCTCACTTACAGTTTTACAGATTGAAATCTCTTCAATATTCCATCTTGTATGTACTCTAGCTTTGCAGTTTTTTTCAACACACTTGCAATAAACCTTGCCTCCATATTCTCTTTCTTGCAGTAAATGAAGTTGGAATCATCTACGAGCTTATCACAACCTCTGGTGCTTTTGATAGTGTACGGCATCGTAGAGGTTTAAGTTTTAACTGATAAAAGTAGATAGTACAAAGGTTTAAGATAAAAAAAAAAAAATATGGTAAACTACCGAATTTGTAATGACCTCATTTAAACAGTTAACGAAGGGTGTCAAAATTTATAACGAACCCCCCCCCCCCTCTCTCTCTCTCTCTCTCTCTCTCTCTCTCTCTCTCTCTCTCTCTCTCTCTCTCTCTTTTCTTCATTCTTTTTTTTTAATATATACATGACAAAGCATATACATTTTACGGCGAAATGTCCTTCTGGCAAAATATCCGTACGGCAATTTTTCTTACAGCAAAATGTCTTACACTCAATTGTCCTATGGCAAATTTAGTTATGGCAAATTGTCCGGTCTCCGCCCTCCTGGCCTCGAGGCCAACATACATCCTGACTTCTCCTTCATCAAGGTTCTCTCTCTGCCACTGAACACCACCCCTCTCCTCCAGCCTATGGACCAGCAAGTGATTGCCAACTTCAAGAAGCTTTACATGAAGCATCTGGGAGGCTGAAGAAACGACATCGGCGAAAACATGGGAAGCTATTGGCTGGTATGAAAACATTACGAGATTCATTGAAAAAAAAAACGCAGAGAAAAACTTCACACAGGTCGTCTTATGGAGAGTGTTAATGACAAGTGTATGAGTCATTTTAGAAATATTTTGATGAGTCGTCAGAAATAGGCTTCTTTGGATAGATATTTCTCCCAAAGAGAAGTGTCAGAAAGCAAAGATGATATAAGTGATTCTAGTAAAAATGCTAAAAAAGAGTAAAGCAAAGATGAAGTAGTGCTACTGTATAAAATTAAGTTCTAAAAAAAAAAATTCATAAAAAAATTTCAAAAGACAAAAATAATAAAAAAAAAAACATTTTTAATTTTAAGTGTTTAGTAAGAATAAATTTAGTATTAAGTGTAACATAATTAGCATTGATACGTTTTTATATCTGCCATCTCTTCCCCCTCTGCCTCCACTACCAGCTCAAGTCACATCACTCCAAAAGGTAAATAAAATTTCATTTTTCCTTTACAGTACAGTATATAATTTTTATTTATAATGTTATTTAATTACAGTGCGGTCCCGAATTATGCGTGTTCGAATTATACGATTCCTCATTTATGCGGTCGCTATTTTTCAAAAATAAATTTTCTGTATCTGCGAAGCTGTTCAAAGTCTGCGAGTTATACACTACATAATGTATCAAATCTATTGTCTTTTTAAGTATATTGGTAGCCCAAAATACAGTAGTTGATACTAAATGTTACTAAACGATATTAACCTTACATCTTATTAACATAATTTCATAATAAATAGCCTATTTAAGGATAAAATTCCACATCAACAATAAAATCAACTTCAACTGTGCGAGTCCAGCTGACGAAATGTAAACAGAATTGTGGTTACGTTCTCAACAATCTTTATCTTTCTCTGACCTTTCGATAATTTCAATAATAGTGTTAATGATGGTATAAAGCATTATTTAGTGCAGTATATATAAAAGCTTTATTGTTCCCTACGAATGTTCAAGGTTTTCTCACGTAGGCTGGGTTCGTTTATCGGCAGTGAATACCCTAAACTTTGGTAACGAGTCGGCAACATTTTGTCATATTTTAAACAGTATAGATTTGCTTTACAAAGATTTGTTTTGTATAGTACACGATATAATTATAAAAAACTCTCTCTCTCTCTCTCGGAGAGAGAGAGAGAGAGAGAGAGAGAGAGAGAGAGAGAGAGAGAGAGAGAGAGAGAGAAATTTTATGCCAGAAAATCTCTCTCTCTCTCTCTCTCTCTGTAAGAAATAAAATTTTACTTCACATATGGCAACCCGAGTTTAAGAATGAAATTAACATGACTATTGTTAGTTGTGGCGATCAATTCCTTACTTCAGGTGGTACAAGAAAAAAAAACAAGGCATTCGATTACAACAGCTGATTCTCTCTCTCTCTCTCTCTCTCTCTCTCTCTCTCTCTCTCTCTCTCTCTCTCTCTCTCTTTCTTGTTATACAATACTTACATATAGATGAAGAAACCAAAATCGGATTTCATAATAAGAAGTGTCAGTTAAATACGAATCTAAAAAATTCTACCGTGTATACGTCCATTTCAATCGTAGCTTAAAATACGGGATCCGATTTCATCAGCAAACCACTATTTTTTAGGAAACATCATTTTATTCTAGAAAATTGCTACTCTTTAAATAGTTAATTGCACATTAAGAAAACGTGTACTTTTGTTTTTAAATTTCAGGTGTGTTTTAAAAATCAAGTATTGCTGACTTCTTTTTGTTTTACTTTTGGCTGTGATCGGATCAGTTGATGTCTAGCTGTCGCTCTCAATAATGCACGTATGAATACAGTAACAAAGAATTGTTTATACCATTTCTTAACTTATTCAAACCATCTATACAGTTGATATTACATAAGCACCAATGTGTTATAACTCTCTCTCTGGATTAGTTTCACTACATCTCATTTCTTACCTCTCTTTATCTCACTAACAAATGAAATCTTTGTTGCTTCACAAAGTTTCAGTTATATTGAAAATCAATCATGATTCAATTTTCCTTACTTTCTCCAATCTCGCACTATCTATGTCACATCGAACGTTATAGCGGTAACTTAATTGTTCGATAACACCGGCCTAGTACTTGCTTCTTCTCTTACTTTTTTTTTTTAAGATGGTTTCATAAGTTGACATAACTGAAGTTAGGAAAAGTATTTTGGATATTGATTGGACAAACCTCTTTAGTAACAGTTTAGAATTGTCGTAAATTATCATTCTGTCATTAGCGGCAGTTTGTTATTGTTGATTAAATGCAAAAAAAAAAAGAAAAAAAGAAACAGTTTTCTGCTTTGCTACGTATGTAGGAATTTATATAGATACGGTAAATAATATTTGTAATAACATATTTACTAAAAGCTTTTAATATCATTATTTATCACTTTGATCATGCGTGTTTAAGGCCTTCTTTTGTTTATTATGATCAAAGATGGAGCATTAAGTAAACAAATGCAAGGTTTCCGTTTCAGGCGGAGTCATAAAGAAAATCATTATATAAATGGCATTCATTTCACTTATTTGGAAGTTCTAAGAAAAATTAAGTAAAACATTGGTAATAACAAAATCAAAATATAATCAATACTTGGTAAGATTGCTGTCGATGCAAAAACTATGGGTCTGTTTCTTCGTTATGATCAGAAATAAACGTAAACAAAACATTGGTTGTCATTTTTTATTGTGCTTTTTGTCGCGTTTAAGAAACGCAGGATATAAAATCGCCTTAATTCTGATAATTCTAGATTTTTAATGATACAACAAAAGCTAGTCCATAGTGATGGTTTTGCTATTCACCAGTCGTCTTATACAATTGATATGGCAAACATTAAAATTTGTCTGTATTTTGGGTTGTGTTATAACGGGAAATATACGGTGTTTACACCCATCCTGGTTGTAATTTTAACCTTTTTTCAAGTTATTAGAACTTTAAAGTATATTAAATGTTTAATTTATTTACAAGAACAATTTCATATTATAAAAAAATATAGTATCGTACATAGAAAGTATTGGAAATGGGTAGTAAACACGTTTGAATAGGCAAGTTGCTGGTTGCCATGGCCCCAATGGAATTATTTCTGTTAGTTGTGTGTTTCGAAATATGTGATTTTCCATTTATACGAGGTCATTGATCGACCAAATTCTTGCATAATTCGGGACCCTACTGTATATACTGTACAGTACATGTATATTATATATAAGTACTGTAGTACAGTACTTACTATACTATTTTGTTACTAATTTTTAATATGAATATAAAATTTTGACGTTTTTACCTGGGGTTTTGCACGCATTAGCTATTCTGTTGCCCGCCATACGACAGTTTCACCATACGATACCAACTCCGGAACGGATTAATGTCGCATGGCGGGAGTCTACTGTACTATTTTTTTTACTTTACATTTTCTATTTTCTAAATTCAATTACACTACGTATTTTCTTCATCACGGCCACTTTCGTTTCTTAGCTGGCGTTTGGTCTGCTTCTACCAAAGGGCTCTTACTAAAATATTCGTCCAAAAAAGCTTGTTCCTGCCTGCTTTTTAAAATTTTCCTAAGCACACTTAACCGCATGCCAGACTCGTATTTCTTGATTATTTCCATCTTCATCTCCATGGAAAACATTATCCTCTTCTTAATCTTGACTTCAGTAACTTTCTTGGGACCCATGGCTAATGATGTATTGTAAGTATCACACACGATAACAGTACGTACTGTAAAATTGTTACAAAAACAAAATCACAAATACTAAGTCAATACGTACGATACCGTTGCCGGAATGAGAAGATATAGGAACGCCGATGCGTAGATGCACGATGGGATACAGTACAGTACAGTAGATGACGACAAATAGGAGAGCAGGATTTCATGGTTATCTCCCTGCTCGGATGCTAGTTACTAGCATCCGAGTAGGGAGATAACCAATGGGAACGCAGGAGGATGGTAGCGAGTTTCCGAGCTAGCGGCGCGCGAATTTTAAAATCCATCTCGGATACGGTCGGGCTCCAGCTCCGTACTGCCTTTCGTTGTCCGAAACATTTTTCGTGATCCGAGTAGTAAAATTCTTCGCATCTCCTTTCGTGAAGTGAAAATTTTGTAAGCCGATTCTTTCGTAGCTAGAGGCTTGACTGTATTAGGTTTCAATTTCATTACCATCAGACTAGATGCGCACCAGAACGTCAGCCGGGCAAGCCCAGCCCCCACTTGTGGTGCCCAAACACAGCAGTGACCTCCCGAGTAAACAGCAAAAACTCATGGTCCAGGCCTGAGATCAATTTGCTGCCCTGCGAATGCTAGGTGAATGGGTTACCGCTCTATTGGTCAGGAAGGCTATTTCAGCTGAAGCAAGGAATGAATAAATCGTAAGTTAGAAACTAACTCTGAAGGAGTGAAAGAATTCTGTCCTATATAGAGAAGGTACCCAACTTACAAAAAAAAAAATCCAACTGAAAATAACAAAGATAAAATAAAGAAATTCTGCAACAAAACTACACTATATTATTCAATACAGCAAGCAAAATGAAGTTCACAGCAATAAGATACATATCTCATATGAAACCCAACTATTTGTTGACCCCTGCAGCTGGAAATCATAGGCATAGGATTCAGACTGGACTCGTTAGGAAAAGTAAAAATTATCTACAAATTTGTCATTTGTTCCATAACTGGAATACAAACCTACGCTATTTATAAGGGGTGACTCATCCATTAGGAGGGTGGACGTCCCTGCCAATCTGGCTTTTTGGCTTTACCTGGTAGCTCCTTATTTTGAATAGGTTTGTACCAAAAATAAGGAGTCCCTACACCTCATTAAACCTACGCAAACTGTGTTGAAATATTTAGAAGTGTGACTGTCCAGGTAAAAGTTATTACGAGTCTTTGTAGGAAAAACTGTTGTAACCAAGACTTTCCTAATACCCCCTCGCTAGGGTATGGGGACACAACAGTATTAGCTTTATACCAAGTACACAAGGAAGCATGGTTTACCTGCAGTGGTTTGAGGTCAGCTTGTGCATAGAACCCAAAAAGCTCCTTTTCCCAAGAGAGGGGGAGGATGAAGAAAAGAATAAGAGATAGTCGAACCTTTTCATTCACGCAGACTAAAACTGGGTAACAGTGCCCTCAACCTTCTGCTACTTGTCCAATAGCTTTAGGTATATTACCAGCTGTTCTGCAGTCACCCCAGTGTCTATTATCATGCCCTGATATACCAGTCTTTGAAAGGGGAGCAGCTGTGACTTCTTGAGGTTTACTCTGATCCCCAGATCTTGGAATAGCCTCAGAAGATTGTCTCGGCGTTGAAGAGGGGTCATCACCGAGTCTGCTAGAATCAGCCAGTCGTCCGGATATCTTAGGAGACAGATGCCAATTTTGTAATCCCAAGATGATGCTAGGTCAAACACACTTGTAAACACCTGAGGTGCCGTGGAAAGACCGAAACACAGCACCTTGAACTGGTATTGTTTCTGGTTGAACATGATCCTTAGATCCTTCCTTGAAGACGAATGGACTAGGATCTGGAAGTATGCGTCCTTGAGATCCAGTGTACATATGTCCTGTGGTCCTATTGCATGTCTGACTGTGCCGGCTGTCTCCATCTTGAAGGAGGTTTGACTGACAAACCTGTTTAAGGCTGAGAGATCGATGACTGGTCTCCAGCCTCCAGACACCTTTCTCACAAGAGGGTTCCTACGCGGATCCCTTCACGTAGGAGCTTATTAGGACTGGATCACGTGTCAGTGGAGGGAGATTGATTGAATGGGACGCGATAACCTGAACAAATTGCCTCAACCGTCTAGGGTTTAGCCTAGAGCTGCAGCCACCTTAGCCAGCAGCTTTGCAAGCATCTCCCCACAGGTGGACATGTGAGAGGATTGCCCGTCCTAGCGGGATGTCTCTGCCGGATCCCCTATTTCCGTTCCCCAAACGGTAGGACTTTGAACCTTTGCGGTTGCCTCGAAAGGGCTCTTTGACACACTTGGGCCCTGCTGTCTTGGGCCCTTAGCACTATTCATCGGCACTTCAGAAGTGGGTTGTTTCTTCTGTGGTTGATAGGGCCACGATGTTAAGAGTCCTCTGGAGGAGGGAGTCTTGGTTGGACTTCCTCCACCTCTCCGGCACCCACTCAATGTCTTCCGGGTCGAAGAGAGAACTCCCCTCGAAAGAGGAGTTTTTCAGCCTAGAAACCTCGGCCTGGGGGAGCTGCCAATGAAACCTTTCGATGATTGAGTCCAGTCTTTTGAGGATGGTATTCACCCACAGGTTAACAACCTGGTAGGAGAGGAGCTCTATCGTCCTGGTGCCGGACAAGAGGAAGGTCTTCATAGACTTCCTTGCGGACTCATGAGACCAGTCCTGAGATCTGATCAAGTGACCCACCGATCCCAACCAAAGGTCCAGCCGTGAAGTAGCCTGCATGGCATACTTCGCAACCTTCTCCTGAGTGATTATCTCTGGGAATGCCCCTTGTGAGAGCCTCTATGGAGTGATCAAAAGGCAAGGCCGGAAGAGGCTCGTTCATGACCTCATAATACCTCCTCTCCTGGACAAACAGTTGCATGAGGAACTCAGAGGAAGAGCCTGTTGGGAGGGCGGTAGCGGAGCCTGTAGCCTACGACACTTTCTTCTTTCTGGCACTTTTCAACAACTTTGACCAGGGCAAAGCTGTGCTGGCCCTCGGGAGTCTTTGAGTGCCATAGACTTGGTCCTAGACTGTGCCTTTTCCACAGTGTGGGGCTGTCGATAGGTTTGACAGCCCATTGATGGATCTAATGCAGGACAGAACCTACCAGAAGGCATGTTCAGACTCCTCCTGCTCCGCTTCCGTGAACATAGGGCTACCGGCTCTGGGCAAAAGGTCGTCTAAGAGACCAAACTGCTAACCCACCTCCGAACTCTCATCCATAGGACCCCGGGACGGGTCAAAGGTGTCGTATTTATTATTATCATCATTATCATTATTATTATTATTTTTATTTGCTAAGCTACAACCCTACTTGGAAAAGCATGATGCTATAAGCCCAAGGGGCTCCAACAGGGAAAATAGCCCAGTGAGGAAAGGAAACAAGGAAAATTAAATATTTTAAGAACAGTATCAATATTAAAATAAACATCTCCTACATAAACTATATAAAACTTAAACACAACAAGAGGAAGAGAAATATGATAGAATAGTGTGCCCAAATGTACCCTCAAGCAAGAGAACTCTAACCCAAGACAGTAGAAGACCATGGTACAAAGACTAAGGCAATACCAAATACTAAAGAACAATGGCTTGATTTTGGAGTGTCCTCCTTGAAGAGCTGCTCACCATAGCAAAAGTCTCTCTTCTACCCTTACCAAGAGGAAAGTGGCCAGTGAGATATTATAGTGCAGTATTTAACCCTGGATAGGTACGCTCCTCGGACACCCCTTTAAGGGTATACTCGGACGCTAACGACCCCGACGCCAAAAAAAATTCTTGAAAAATCAGTTTTTGCAGTAACCTCCTTTTTTCTTTTGCCAAAAAAAACTTCAATGAATGCTTAAAACAACTGTAAAGATAAATACTACTTATCTGCAGAAAAACTATTTATTATAAATATTTTAAAAAATTAAGTAGAAAAAAAAAGACCTGACATAAAAATTCATAAAAAAAAAGTTTATACATATATACACAAATCCTTTTAGGAATTGATTCTTGAATGTTTAGGACACATCTTGATGTATTTTGGATGAAGTCAGACCCATGGAGGTGAAGATCTGAAATGAGAAAAAAAGGGTAACTTTTTTTGGCCAAAAAAATTTGTCCAAATTTCATGAATTTTTTTGGGTACCCAAATGAAATAGGAAGTGGCTAATTTTTTTAGGGAATAAACATATGTTATCCTAAAATAGAAATATGTAAAAAAATCTTCATTATTTTGTAAATTACATTTATATCAGGGGCCATATCTAAAGGTAATTTTTTGAGTACTTAGAAATTTCGTAAAAAAATACATATATTTAATATATAATATGATATTTATGCAGGTAAAAATATACCAAAATATCACAAATTCTATAGGGAACAAGAATATATATAGATAGGGCAGCTTACGCTTCGGATATGTCCACAAAATGGCCGCCAACCACCCTGACTCAGACTCCCTAATCTGCCACTTGAAATGTAGGAAGGGTATGTCAATTTCAAGGTGTTATTTACTAATCTAATTATTATTGGATATGCATAAAAATTGTATGGTGGGTTGCTGGATAATTGTCGATTATTTTACGACTATAAAATTAAAATTCTGACCCAAAAAAATTTATTTTGAAGGGAAATAAAATCGAAAAAAAAAAAAAAATGTAAAACAATATAATATTTTAGCTAAAAAAATTTGATGATATTCAATCAAAAAAAAAGTAAACAAAATTTTCCGACAAATAAACATCTAGAGGAATCATTACTCTGTGATAGTTCCTTAGTACGTAGTAATTTTGAAAGAATTGGGAAAAAACGAAAAAATGGCAATCACCGGAAAATCGAACACATACCTATATATACGCCATATCTGGCTAAAAAAAAGATAGGCATGGGTAGCCAGATCATCTAGAAACCCTTTCCAACACTATAAAAATATAAGTTTTGCGACACTACTTGCCAATTCCTTACGGTAACATGACTAAGCAAAAAAATGCAAAACAAATAAAAAGGGGCACTCGCGGAAAAATGGCTAACATTCTAATATACGGCATTTCAGAAAAAAAAAATTCAGCCACGTGCTAGGCAAACCATCAAGGCACATTTTCCGACAAATAAACATCTAAATGAATAATTACTCTGTGATAGTTCCTTAGTACGTAGTAATTTTGAAAGAAATGGAAAAAAACGAAAAAATGGCAATCACAGGAAAATCGAACACATACCTATATATACGCCATATCTGGCTAAAAAAAGAAGATAGGCATGGGTAGCCAGATCATCTAGAAACACTTTCCAACACTATAAAATTATAAGTTTTGCGACACTACTTGCCAATTCCTTACGGTAACATGACTAAGCAAAAAAATGCAAAACAAATAAAAAGGGGCACTCGTGGAAAAATGGCCATTCTAATATACGGCATTTCAGAAAAAAAAAATTTTCAGCCACGTGCTAGGCAAACCATCAAGGCACATTTTCCGACAAATAAACATATAAATGAAATATTACTCTGTGATAGTTCCTTAGTACGTAGTAATTTTGAAAGAAATGGGAAAAAACGAAAAAATGGCAATCACAGGAAAATCGAACACATACTTATATATACGCCATATCTGGCTAAAAAAAAAATAGGCATGGGTAGCCAGATCATCTAGAAACACTTTCCAACACTATAAAATTATAAGTTTTGCGACACTACTTGCCAATTCCTTACGGTAACATGACTAAGCAAAAAAATGCAAAACAAATAAAAAGGGGCACTCGCGGAAAAATGCCCAACATTCTAATATACGGCATCTCAGATAAAAAAAAAAAGACATGCACGTGTTAGCCCAACCATCAAGGCACACTTTCTAACACATAAACATGAAAAAAAAATCAATAATATACGGCAATTCCTTACTACGTAGTAAATTTTTACAAATATTGAAAAAAAAACAGAAATTGGCAACCGCAGTTAAATACCCAATATACCAATAACTACGTCGTATCTGACAAAAACAAAATCACGCATGGGTAGCCAGATCATCTAGACACACTTTCCAACACTAAAAAGCAAAAGTTTTACGATACTATTTCGCAATATCTTACGGAAAAATGACTTGGCAAAAAAATGAAAAAAAATGAAAAAGGGACACTCGCGGTAAAATGCCCGACATTCTAATATACGGCATCTCAGATAAAAAAAAAGACATGCACGTGTTAGCCCAACCATCAAGGCACACTTTCTAACACATAAACATGAAAAAAAAATGAATAATATACGGCAATTCCTTACTACGTAGTAATTTTTACAAATATTGAAAAAAAACAGAAATTGGTAACCGCAGTTAAATACCCAATATACCAATAACTACGTCGTATCTGACAAAAACAAAGTCATGCATGGGTAGCCAGATCATCTAGACACACTTTCCAACACTAAACAAGCAAAAGTTTTACGACCCTATTTGGCAATATCTTACGGAAAAATGACTTGGCAAAAAAATGAAAAAAAAATGAAAAAGGGGCACTCGCGGTAAAATGGTCCTCGTGGTGATGAACGACATTTTAACTAAAAAAAAAAATCATGCACATGGTAGCCAAACAATCCACCAAGACTTTCCACAACTGATAACCTATACAAGTTGCACCATTCTACGACAATTTCATAATACGTAATAACTTTGATAATTATGCAAACTACCTTAGAAGGGTAAACTCGGTCGCGCTCGACCCCGACGCGTCTCAGAAATCGGGGAAGGAGTACAGCTACAGCAATGCACATCTGGACACTACTAGAGCGTGTAGGGGAGACACCTCCTGCAGGTCGATCACCCACAAATTCAGTCACGGGGGTGAGTCACGTGAGAAAAACCTGTTTTTTTTTTGACGCTCGGGGTCGCAAACGACCCATCGTACCTATCCAGGGTTAACCTCTTGGGAGAAGAAGAATTGTTTGGTAATCTCAGTGTTGTCAGGTGTATGGGGACAGAGGAAAGAGTGTAAAGAATAGGCCAGACTATTTGGTGTATGTGTAGGCAAAGGGAAAATGAACTGTAACCAGAGAGAAGGATCCAATGTAGTACTGTCTGGCCAGTCAAAGCACCCCATACCTCTCTAACAGTAGTATCTCAATAGGTGGCTGGTGCCCTGGCCAACCTACTACCTATACTAGGGGAGACTTCCCTCAGACTTTCTTGCCAAGGTATGGAAGCTCTCGCCAAGGACTTAGGGATGATAAACAAGTCCTTCGGCTCCCTGCGCTGAGGCAGAAATGCCTGTAAAAGAGAAGGCCTTACGGCCCTTTCTTGCCTGAGAGGACGTTGGTCCTAACTGGAAGGAGGAATCACTTCAGGCTGTGATGGAGGACAAGACTGGTGGGACCACCGTTATCAGAAAGAGGCGCAAAGAGTCCCTCATAGAGATCACCTTGTCCTCCCTTGAGGGAGACAGCCTGATCCTTTTCCATTTCCCTTTTGGTTTTATCTGTGAAAGCCATAACTGCAAAGGGCTCACAAGAACCTCCATGACTCTTTCCTCCGATTCCTCTTCCAGGGGGAGAGAGGTCTTTCCCTAAGGAAAGGTCCCGTCATGGAGGAACCTTCGGAACTCCTACTAGGGTATGTAGGAGGAGAGATGCCGGGAATTAAAGGAGCCAACTGGGGAATCCTAGGCGTACCACCCAAGAATTGTGAACAGGGTATGGCCCCGTAATAGCATTCCATACTATGTTGAATAGTGTGCTTAGCCAGGGGTCGTCTCTACCACATGATGAGCTAAGAAGAGGGTCTCTTAAGAGGCCAGGAACCCTAGGTCTGGGAACCTGAAACAAAGGTTGATTAGTCACCCTACCTGCATGCAATATTGGCACCAGTCTACTACCCGGGGGTTTTGCCAGGTGTTGATCCCTCGAATCACTACTTTGTTTCGATGCTTCCCTATGTCAATCACCCTGAACCTAATCTAGGTCACAAAAACCTGAATGCTCAGCACGACGAGAGCCTAAGGACTCTGGGTTATGAAAACCTGGAGGTTCTACGTAACGAGTTCAGAGGCTCAGGGTCACATGAGCCAGGAGGGTCAGCGCGACGAGAGCCCAAAGGCTCAGCGCGACGAGAGCTTGAAGCCTCAGTGTTACGAGAGCCCAAGGGCTGAGGGTTATGAGAACCCAGAGATTCTGTGTAACATGAACCCGGAGGCCCAGGGTTACATGAGCCCAAAGGCTCAGAGTGACGAGAGCCCGAGGGCTGAGGGTCACGAGAGCCCAGAGGCTCAGTGTAACAAAGGTCTAAGCTAAAGGTTACAAGAGCAAAAAGGCTCAACGTAATGAGAGGCCATAGGTCCAGGGGCACGAGAGCCAGAAGGCTCAACGTAATGAGAGCCCAAAGGTCCAGGACCACGAGAGCCCAGAGGCTCAGCGTCACGAGAGCCCAGAGGCTCAGCGTGACGAGAGACCGAAGGCCCAGTGTCATGAGAGCCCAAAGGCTCCACATGACTAGAGCCCAAAGGGGAACATCTAGCAGGTTCCTACGAAGAAGGAGTCTACTCAGTCACTAGCTGGTCACAAAGAGCTTTCTCTCGTGAACAAACAAGAGAACTATCCTCCCGACGAAGGAGGACAGCGACTTGGACTTTGTTTTTCCCCAGCCCTATAGAAGCGTAGTCTTTGGCGAAAGTCACAAGCTGATCACGTAACATTTTCTCTCGCGGACAAGAGATGTCCTCCCGACGGAGGCTCTTGCCTTGGACTTTGCTTTCCCACAGCCCCCATCAACACCCAGCAAATGCCACATCTGTAAATAAACAGAAAATGAGCAGGCGCTCCCTGGGGGAGGGGTGGAACAGAATAGCTAAGGGAAACGGTACCGTCCTTCCAACCACATGGTTGACCTGGGGTTAGTAAAGCTGCGCTGCTACTCAGCCGCTCCCCTGAGAGGACCGGAGGAGCAGCAGCTTCGGGAAGAGAGTGGGGGGTCAAAGAAGAAGTCCGCGATTTCTTCGACTTCGAGGATGACTGCGAAGGAGAAGAATCTCCCTGAGACTTCTTCTTTTTCCTGTGCCCAAACTTCACCCACTGGGAGGTAGACCACTTCCGACACTCAGGACAAGTGTTACCCCGGTCACAACGTTGGCCCCGCCAAGCCGGGACACAGCAGGTGAAGGTCCGTCTCAAGATCAGACATGAAGGTACTGCAGGAGTGGCCTTCGGGACCAAGACAGGTGCACATGAAGCCGAACTAGAAGGAAACACACGCACTGAAAAGAGAAAGAAAAACAGAATTATTGTTGTCAAATGGCATGTTAGTTTAAGGTGGGAGAGAGTGGCAACTTCCATATACTACTGAGTCAAAAGCAAAATGGATGCTCAGCCCAGGTGAGAGTGAGCGGAGTAGCCAACTACCCCTCAGCCCCTCCCGCTTACTAGCTGTTGGGATGGTTATCCCTCGCTAAAATCTCACGGCTCGTCTTTCAGCTACGCCGAAAGTAATATCCCTTATCCCTTATAAATTTTTAAATAAAATATTTAAGTTAAAAAAAAAAGTTCACATTCAACACGCATTGTTTATCATTAAAGTTATTTTTATTTAAACATTAGTACAAAGTTCACTCTTTTGCCAATATGATGCAACAAACCAGAAGCCTTAATCTGTTATAGTTTGAAAGTACAGATCAGATCTTTGCTCAGACAGCATCTACATTATTAAAAATACTTCGAGAAAACTAAAATTACCGTCAGATCTTTGCTCAGATCGCACCTATAACGTTCAAACCATTTAAAAAAAAAATTTTGCTTGTGAAAGCCATTTTTCAGCTAAGGGAGAGGCATCCAAGGGACACACCTGTCCTCATAAATGAAGACTGGTTGGATTTTTCAGCCTTCTCAATCACCGTAGTACCTTCTGTAGGAGGGAACTGAGTGAGAAAGTCAACCAAGCTCAAATTACACAAGAACAATGCATACCTGGGAGATAACTGCTTGTTATATTTGGCCAACACATTATCTCTCCATTTTAGGATGCAATTTCCTCAAAGGGAAACAATTTGGTGGGATAGAAACTCCAAGGTCTCAGTACCAGACCTTGACAGTTCCTTGAACTGTTTGACAACATCTATATTCTTCACATTCTCAGTCACAGCATACCAGATCAATGTCCCTAACCAATGGTCTACCCAGAAGCAGGCCTGAATAGCTAGCATGGCAGCAACCTCCATATTCTGCATCTAAGATGCTAAGAAGGTGAATGGAAGATTCGTCAAATTATCACTGCATACACACATATAAGGACAGCTACATCGAGATCAATTGGAAGAGGACTGGGTTGAGCCTCAAATTCTACATAAAACTTTCCCTGAAGATAAAGTGCTAATGGTGAAAATCTTGACAACCTGCTAAATCACAGAGTTATCAGCCTCAGCTGATGAAACTTCGTTATTAAAGAGATCTAGGATGACACAGGTCTGGTTAGACAGCGATACATCGGAGCAATATTTAGTGCTGAAAGAGTAGGGAAATTTAGCATCAACGGCACAGCATCAGCTCATAACTTAGGAGATTTATGAGTCACCCAGGCCATCTAAATGGCAGGTAAGAGTCATAATCTTGAAAAAGTGGGACATGTCCGACCCAGATGTCAGAACTTCAAGAGGGGCTACATCAGCAGAACTGGTGCCGGTATTCAAAGGGGATACGGAGAATCGTCAATGATGATAAACGATGGATCATCGTGAGTAGGCTCCTGCTTAGGAGTGAAGAAATGAGCTTCCTGTTTAAAAACAAAATTGGAAGTTGTAATCTCCCCATGGACGTAGTTCTGCTCCCGTCTATGGTGCGAACACTGAAATGAGAATGCTGTAAAAGAGTAGAAGCAGTGTTCACTCCTCTGATAATCTCAATCCTTGTAAAAACAAGATGGGATAACAGGAGACTCCATGTCAGAGCTAGACCTGTGACAGAAAAAAAAAGATCTGACAGGAGAGATCCACTCAAAATGTCTATTTTGGGAAGTAGACTGATATGGCAAACCGTGTCTATGGTTCCCTTCCTATGGTACGGTGGTTTTACTTAAGGAAAAGGGGGGTAAAGGTTCCAGGGCCCTTTTCCCCTCTTGTTTCTGAAAAAAATATCTGACCCAAACAGCTCCTAATTCGGCACCCTGCGATACATTGGCTACTCTCAGTAGCTTTAAGAATGCTTGGTAAAGTAATAATACCAGCATGTGCAGACCTGGTAAAATAGTACGTTCACTACTGATTCACCTAAAAAATGGGTTATTCAAGCATGTCTGAGTACGCGAGTCAATAATTAGCTGATCACCCAAAGTTGAAGGAAATGTGTATCTGCATGGGCCCCCATCTGGGTAACTGCACGATCACGTCGTATATCCCAAGGCTGAGAAAAAATGGCGGTAAAATCAGGAGGAGCATTAGCGGGGTCACTCATAGAGATGGATGTGTAGTTTGTGAAGTCAAGTCAGCACAGGAATGGCGGCGCGTTTTTGAACGTCTGAGTGTATACGCATACACATACGGATGTGAGTAGTTGACACACGTGGAATCGACGTGCTAGCTGATACTGTGATAACTTTGGCCTTCCGAAACGGATGTTTGAAAGAGGGTGACGCAGTCATACTTGGACGAATCGGACATACCTGCAAAATATCTGACATGGACACCATTGTGGATGTGCGAATGACCTCTCAAAAAGATAATTAAGAATTCTTGTGCAAACCCAGAGAGTTCTTGTACGCAGAAGAGCGTCACCAAGGATCCCTAGGCGTATGAGGCAAGCAAGACTCCTAGTAACGAGTAGGCTAGAGGTAAGGACCTTTTAAAAGGGCTGCTTCCATACACGGGGATATGGCAGGCTCATTCTGGTGGTGAGGTGTTCTTGGATGAGAATGGAATGAGATTTCTAGCACTTTAACCAGAGAATCCTCCTAAAGAGATAAGTCCCCTTAATGATGAACTTCTGAGAGAAATTGTTCACCTCTAACATGCTCGTGGGAGGTGATGGAGATATCTTCAGATCTGTATAATCAAGAACCAGTGATACAGGGAATAGATCCCGAGCAGAATGTGCTGGGGCAAAAGCCAAGGGATCGGTCTCGGGAAGCGACTCGTGATCACTATGCCCTATGGGCGAGAAAACATTAACAAAAGTATCACTTATGTGAAAAGTGTGGAAATCATAGCAGTTATTCTCAGTTACTGGGGCCACAGAGGGCTCTAGTAAGGTAGGATCAGGGTCAGAGATATCGTGCATCACAAGAAGGATCTTAGGCGTCTTGTTCTCTAGAGAAGACGAGAAGGAAGGGGATCTATCCCTCTTAGCCCACTTCTTGCGACGCGCACGATACTTCTCCCACTTGGGGGGATGCCATTCCCTGCAATACTCACAAGAGGATTCACAAGAACACCATTTACCATGGCAGTTTGGGCAAAGGGGAAAGGGGATGCGGATGAATCTCGATGCAGCTCGTAATGGTTCCACATGGGCAACCTTCAAGGCCAGGCCAAGTCCTATAACACTAGAAGATCCACACATAATACTCAAAACACTGATAAAAGCTAAAGGCACTGAAAGGGTACTCTGATGTGGAGTCGATGACCGTAGCGAGGAAATCCGACAATAACAGCAACCAGAAGTAGAGTAGCCTCTGCCTTGCAGTAACTCGCGAGCGCTGCCCGGCCTTGGAATTGCCAAGTAACCTATTATATAGTTACTAGTTAGGCACCTTTTCTTTTTTCTGGTCGTAATAAATCGACTTAGAAGTAAATCCACATCAAAATACTCAGAAGTTTGTATCCACATAGGAACAAATGTATTGTAACTTGTGTTCCAAGAATCTTTAGATAAAACTACTTTATAAACCTCTCAATTCCCCCTTTTCATTATGGATAAGAGTCTATATATTGTTATACCTACTATAAAGAACGGCTGTTATTTTAGTTTTATTTAGCCTCTATTCATTCTCCCAGATTGACTAATAGTATAACTTTAGAACTGCAAATTTCACTTTCGATTATAATACCAATAGAACAGATATCCTACTTTCATGGTTTAGTACAGAAAACCATTGAAAGCAGTTGCTAAAATTTGGAACATTGAATTATAGCACAGTATAGGTAATGAATAAAATACATACCACATTCTTCGGGAAAAATCTCAGGGGCTGTGACATTTACCAGAGTTTCAAGGGCATAATTGACAATCTCATGGTCACTTCTATCGGCTTCTAAAACCTTTAAAAGAAAAAAATAAATTTTTCAATGAGCATAAAACAAAATAAGATTAATACATTACATATACATACCAAATGTTTTTCAGCCAGTATCATCTCGGCAGACTACTTACAAGATTATTTTGTAGAATGTGGCATGAGGAGACAAAACCTGATGAATGGGAGTTAAGAGTGTTGGTGAAAATAGCGAAAAAATGAGACCTGACTGATTGCAATAACTGCTGAGGCATAACACTAACTCCAGTTGTTATGAAAATAATAGCATGCTTATTCTAAAGAGACTGGAGAAAAAGATTGATGAAAAGCTGAGAGACGAACAAGCAGGATTTAGAAAAGGTAGAAGTTCCATTGACCAAATTTTCATTTTGAGACATGTACTGTACAGCAATGCGTAGAATTTAGAAATCTCCTTTGGATGGCATTTGTGGACTATGAAAAAGTGATAGTGTGCTCCAGCCAATTTGTGGAGAGTCCTGTGTTATTATGGAATTCCTCTTAAACATGTTACTTTCATTATAAAATAAATTTTTGAACATACTTACCTGATAGTTATATATATATAGCTTACGTCTCTGACGTCACGGCAGAAATTTCAAAACTCGCGCCAATCATCGATTGGATAGCCAGGTGTACCACCTGTGCACCCTAGCGAGGTAAGTATGTTCAAAAATTTATTTTATAATGAAAATAACATTTTTAAACATAAGACTTTCCATGTAGTTATATACTGTATATAGCTGATTAACACCTTTGGTGGAGGGTGAGACAGCTAATATAGTTGGAATTTTTTACTTAAGAGTTAATAAACAAACTTACGGGTTCGTACCTGATAAGGAAGCTGACTTCAATGAATTCTTTCATTATGTCCGCTTTCCTTACGAGATCCAGAGATCCACCCAGGGGGCTGAAGACCTCCTGGAGCTGTCAAATTGGTCTAAAAACCTCTATGTGACATGACCTCTTCCAATACCCTTGTTCCGGGCACTCTCAAGGAACAAATTGACCACCTGACTAAAATCAATGATTGTGGAAGACTGTCGCAATCTCCACAAACAACCATAAAAATATAAAAGTTCCAAGAAAAGCAAAAGGTATTAAGATTATGGGAACGTAGTGGTGGATCCTTCCCCCACTACTGCATTCGCTCTTACGAATGGTCCCAGAGTGTAGCAGTCCTCATAAAGAGTCTGGACACGTTTCAAATAGTGTGAAGTGAACACAGATTTACCCCTCCAAAAGGTTGTGTCCATAATGCTCTGCCACAATCTATTCTGCTTGAAGGCCACTGAAGTTGTTACAGCATTAACTTCATGCGTCTTGACCTTTAAAATCTTGAGGCCAGTCTTACTGTAATGCGTATGAGCCTCTCTTATAAGAGTCTGATGAAGAATGAAAGGACATTCTTGACATCTGTAACGAGGGTTTCTTGATCGAGCACCCAAGAGCTATCGACTTGCCTCACAACTCTTACATTCTGCCCAGGTAGAACTTCAGGGCTCTTACTGGACACAAGACTCTCTCCAACTCCTCGCCAACCACATCCAAAAGATTCGGAAACTCAAAAGCCTTGGGTCAAGGTTGAGAAGAGCGGTCATTCTTGGCGAGGAAGCCTAACTGCAATGAGCAGATAGCTTCGTTATCTCGAAAGCCAACGTTTTTACTAAACGCATGAATTCACCGACTCTTTTAACTGTCACAATACTAACAAAAAATAGAGATTTCATAGTGAGGTCCTTAAATGAAGACGAATGCAAGAGCTCAAGTCTGTCACCCATAAGGAACTTCAGGACTATATCCAGAATCCAAGCTAGTGAATCCTGGTTGTTTCGATGTTTCAAACGATTTGAGAAGTACCTGGAGGACTTTATCATTCGAAAGGTCCTAGATACTGTGCCTGACTACAGTCCCTAACACACTCCTGTATCCCTTG
The DNA here is from genome assembly GCF_036898095.1 of Palaemon carinicauda. Lineage (NCBI taxonomy): Eukaryota > Metazoa > Arthropoda > Malacostraca > Decapoda > Palaemonidae > Palaemon > Palaemon carinicauda. The sequence goes on from NC_090733.1 coordinate 69,627,861, forward strand.
ATGGAAGAGAATGAACAAATGAGCTTCATTCGAAGGTACAACAGGAAGTCAGCAATCTGAGCTGTAAAGATACTGGAAGAGAAAACAGAGTTGACTCTGCACCATTCTCTAAAACCTCCCACTTGGATTGATAAATCCTGATGGTAGAAGTCCTTATTGCCTTGTAAAAGCCCTAGCTGCCTCCTTCGAAAAATCTCTAGCTCCTGTGAGTTTTCGATAGACTGAAGGTAGTTAGATGAAGAGCTTGGAGACTTGAAAGGTACCTTTCCAAGAGAGGTTGTCTGAGTAAATCTAATCTTAATTGAAGGCTTCTAGGAGAGTCCATCATCCATTCCAGTATCTCTGTGAACCATCCTCTTGAGGACCAAAAGAAGGCCACTAGAGTCACCTGGTCCCTTCGTGTGACACAAACTTTTGTATCACCTTGTAAAGGGCAATGAACAGTGGAAAAACGTACACGTCCAGATTACAGGAAAGCGTCTATGTGAACTGCTTCGAGATCTGGCACTGGAGAGCAGTAAGATTCTAGTCTCTTTGTCTGCGAAGACGCGAATAGGTCTATACAAGGATGACACCAAAGTCGCCACAGATTCTTGCAGACTTCTCGATGGAGTGTCCATTCTCCAGCTGAGGCTGTCTGCCATACGTTCTTCCCCCCTTGAATGAACCTTGTTAGAAGGATTACATTCTTCTCCTTTGCCCAGATGAGAAGACTCCTCGCAGTCACGTAAAGGGACCTCGAGTGGGTTCCGCCTTGCTTGGCAATGAAAGCCAATTCTGTGGTGTTATTGGCATTGACCTGCACCACTTTGTCCAAACTGACCCTTCAAAGTTTTATGAGGGTCAACTGGACTGTCAACAGTTCCTTTGTATGATGAGGAAGCTCTTCTGATCCTCTGTCCATAGTTCCAAGCTTCCAACTGTCCAGTGTTGCTCCCACTCCGAGTCCGAGGCGTCAGCACACAACACAAGGTCCGAGTCCCTCTGTTCAAAGGAGTGACCTTCTGGAAGTTTGGCCGGATCATTCCACCACTGAAGGCAACTTCTTATGGCATCTGAAAAGGGATGCATACCGATTCTAGATCCTCTCCTTGTCCCAAAATGATTGAGGTTGAATTGGAGAGGACGAAGAAAAATCACACAAGGACAATAGCTTCTAGCTTCTGACTGGCCGGTAAACGAACCCTGGTCCAGGAAAACAAGGATGAACAGTGACATATCAATGGTCACGAAGAAAGATTCAGCCTTCCCAGGGAAAAAACCCCGCCCAACGAGGAGAGGGTTCCCAACATACTCATCCACTTCTGTATCTTTTGAAAAGATTGCAGTTTCAAGACGGCTTGCTCCGTTCTAGGGGGAGACGTAAAAGCCCAAAAAAACTTGACTGAATCACCATCCTTAAATAAAGTATCTTTTGTGATGGTGTCAGAAGATCTAACGGAAGTAGTGACGTTGTGTTTATCAGGATACATCTCTTTAAGGTCCTGACTTCTGGCGTCAAGGGAACCCAGATCACCGCCTCTGTCGCCGCGTTGTTCTAAGGCTAGACGCTCGATAAAAACGTCCGTGATCAAAGAGATCGGAACTAAGGCGTCCTTGATCTCGACATTCGATTCGACTAGTGTCATCACGAAATCCGAGGTTCTCATGTTCAATGTCATGCCTCATGCTAGATCTTCGACGTCGAGCGTCCTGAAAGACGTGGCGCCGAGCGTCCTGAAAGACGTGGCGCCGAGCGTCCTGAAAGACGAGGCGCCAAGCGTCCTGTAAGACGTGGTGCCAAACGTCCTGTAAGACGTGGCGCCGAGCGTCCTGGAAGGTGTGGCGCCGAACGTCCTGTAAGACGTGGCGCCGAGCGGTCAACAGAGCAAGACGCCGAACATCCTATAGGACGTGGCGCTGAGCGTCCTGGTGTCAGAAGAGACTCGTCTTGTTGACAGGAAGACCAAATTCTTCTGATAGGCTCAACGTTATCTGAAGATCCTTCATGAAGATAGTAAGAATGAGCTCTGAGAAGCCAATCGTCCAGAAACAGGGAGGCTCTGATGTTTCTTGAGTGCAGTATTCTGCTATATTTAGCATAAGTTTCGTGAACATTAGAGGGGCGGAGCTGAGACCAAAACACACGGCCCGAAACTGACACATTCTTTCCCCCTTCCTCCTTGTAAACAAACCTCAGATAAAGTTTGATTGCATAGCCTGCCTCTTAGACTCCTCTCTAGATCTGGGAGAGAAATCTATTGGAGCTAAAACTGAAGGAGGTTTCCCTATAAAAGGAAATTGAAATCCTCCTTCAGAAGATGTACTGACCAAAGGTCTGCTCCCCTCTTCTCCCAAGATTGCCAGAAGTTGTGTAGTCTGGCTCTACTGCCTGAAGGGGAAAGCAGTCAGACTCTGCTTAGCCCTGTGACCAGGCTGACATGAGTCTTTTTATAGTTGAAATATGACATATCTGTTTTTGACGTCACTGTTTTTAGAATGATTTATTGTTAATTTATTCTCATCATTTAATTATTTCCTTATTTCCTTTCCTCACTGGGCTATTTTTTCCCTATTGGAGCCCTTGGGCTTATAGCATCTTGCTTTTCCAACTAGGGTTGTAGCTTGGGTAGAAATAACAATAATAATAATCTCGTACCAGATACAAGATCTAGAGGCAAGTCTTTTCAGAGGAAAAAAGAAAGCTGCCTTTCCTCGGTCCTTCTGAGACTCCATCCAGTCTCCCATCATCCTTAAAGCTCCATTGATGACCAAGTGTAAATTCAGAGGGTAGCGAACGTGGAGCAACAGGCACAAAATAATCTGGAAACTCATCATTAAAAACTTTCATGAGTTTCTTAATCAATTGAAGGACGAAAGGACTTATGATCTTCTCCTTCTGATAATCTCAAATAATTCAATAGGAGAAAAGTGATCACCAATGTCTTCCTCTGACAAAGATCTTGTACGAAGTGGTGCAGAGCGTCCTGAAAGACGTGGTGCAGAGCGTCCTGAAAGACGAGGCGCCGAGCGTCCTGAAAGACGAGGCGCCGAGCGTCCTGAAAGACGAGGCGCCGAGCGTCCTGTAAGACGTGGCGCCGAGCATCCTGAAAGACCTGGCGCCGAGCGTCCTGAAAGACCTGGCGCCGAGCGTCCTGAAAGACCTGGCGCCGAGCGTCCTGAAAGACGTGGCGCCAAGCGTCCTGTAAAACGTGGCGCCGAGAGTCCTGAAAGACATGGCGCCGAGCGTCCTGAAAGACATGGCGCCGAGCGTCCTGAAAGACATGGCGCCGAGCGTCCTGAAAGACATGGCGCCGAGCGTCCTGAAAGACGTGGCGCCGAGCGTCCTGAAAGACGTGGCGCCGAGCGTCCTGAAAGACGTGGCGCCGAGCGTCCTGAAAGACGTGGCGCCAAGCGTCCTGAAAGACGTGGCGCCAAGCGTCCTGAAAGACGTGGCGCCAAGCGTCCTGAAAGACGTGGCGCCAAGCATCCTGAAAGACATGGCGCCGAGCGTTCTAGCAAAATAATCTTCATTACGCCGCTCGGCGCATTCAGTTTAATGACTTCGGATCAGAGGGTTCTCATGGCCGACTGGCGCTCTGGGACAAAAACCGTGTCTATGTTGGTTCATAAGCATTGCTATTATCAGCGAATATCTATGACTTATAGTATTGCTATTATCAGCATATGTGATGCAATGCAAGACTCTAACAGCAGTGTTACTAGCTTGACGTCCAACGCTCTTTGACTTTCCGATGGCAAGGGCGAGCGTTCTGGGAACGTCAACAGGAACGCTCGAGAGGACGTCTGCTCGGGAGCTAACACCTCTCGTTTCCTTTCGCCGATCGACATTCCTTCTCCCAGGGGTTGGGGAGCTTGGAAGAGGTCTAAGGCTAGGATAACGACGTCCACTGTGCTGAATAAATTCACTGCACTAATTTAGCACTGAAACTTGCACTTTTAAACTCTTACACAAAAGACCATAATTATTCCTGCCCGTTGTGAGAGATCTTACTCTTCTGCCAAGGGATCGAATGAGAATGCAATATAGTCTCTAGTTCTTGCTATATAAATTGTAACAATATATTTTTATAAAAAATTAAACTGATATTTTCATGTAAAATGTTATTTTCATAATAAAATAACTTTCAAACATACTTACCCGGTGGTTATATAAATATAACCACCGGGTAAGTCTTGTGTTTAATAATAAATGTTTGAACACACTCACCCGGTAGTTATATATAACCACCGGTAAAGTTAAATGTTATAAATACTTACCCGGTAGTTTCATATAACTACCGGGAAAGCTATATGTTATATGATTAAAATGAACAGATATAGGAATAACATATAAATATATGTAATCAACCCTTAAATCTTAAGGGTTCCCAAAAATAGTGATTTGCTACACTTTACAATTGGAGCATATATATCAATATACGACTAATACTAGAATTCCCAATATTGAAAAGAAAATAAACAACAATACCAAGACATGTTGGGACTGTATCGATTGTCATGAGAACTACGCAGCGTAAAATTTAACAATACGCTAGTTCTATTTAATCTTTGAAAATAGATCGACGATTTAAAGAACGAATACTAAGAGGACAAATATTTTCTTAAACATTTTTACATTAAAAGTTAAAAACTTATTGTAAGATAGAATTCCTTTTCATTCTTTAAAAGAAAAAGCAAATAAAAGAATTTTGTAAGACATACTATGTAGTACTATGTAGATTACATCACACGATTGTGACGTCATAGAGTTGGCGGAACGTATCTCCGCCATCATGTTTTAAAATGTTATTTTCATTAGTAAAATAAATTTTTGAATATACTTACCCGATGATCATGTAGCTGTCAACTCTGTTGCCCGACAGAAATCTACGGTCGGGATACGCCAGCGATCGCTATACAGGTGGGGGTGTACACAACAGCGCCATCTGTGAGTAGGTACTCAAGTACTTCTTGTCAACAAAAACTCAATTTTCTCCTCGGTCCACTGGTTCTCTATGGGGAGGAAGGGCGGGTCCTTAAATTCATGATCATCGGGTAAGTATATTCAAAAATTTATTTTACTAATGAAAATAAAATTTTTCAATATTAATCTTACCCGATGATCATGTAGCTGATTCACACCCATGGTGGTGGGTGGAGACCAGCATACATGTTAACAAAGAAGCTAAGTATCCCGTATCTTATTTTAGCCGTTATTCAAAATAACAAACATAAAATAAATAAGTACTTGGTAAGGAAGTCGACTTGAACCATTACTCTGCCTTTTTAAGTACGTCTTCCTTACTGAGCCTAGCGATCCTCTTAGGATGCTGAGCGACTCCTAGGTGCTGAAGTATGAAGGGCTGCAACCCATACTAAAGGACCTCATCACAACCTCTAATCTAGGCGCTTCTCAAGAAAGAATTTGACCACCCGCCAAATCAACCAGGATGCGGAAGGCTTCTTAGCCTTCCGGACAACCCAGAAATATTTCAAGAGAAAGATTAAAAAGGTTCTGGAATTAGGGAATTGTAGTGGTGGAGCCCCCACCACTACTGCACTCGTTGCTACGAATGGTCCCAGAGTGTAGCAGTTCTCGTAAAGAGACTGGACATTCTTAAGATAAAAGACGCGAACACTGATTAGCTTTTCCAAAAGGTTGCGTCGAAAATATTTTGCAGAGATCTATTTTATTAAAAGGTCACGGAAGTTGTGATAGCTCTAACTTCGTGTGTCCTTACCTTCAGCCAAGCTTGGTCTTCCTCATTCAGAAGGGAATGAGCTTCTCGTATTAACAGTCTGAAAATAATAGGATAAAGAATTCTCTGACATAGGCAAAGATGAATTCTTAACTGAACACCATAAAGCTTCAGACGGGCCTCGTAAAGGTTTTTAAAATAGAACTTAAGAGCTCTACAGGACATAATACTCTTTCTAGTTCATTTCCAACCATACGATAAGTTTGGAATAACGAACGATATTGGTCAAGGCCGAGAAGGCAGCTCGTGTTTGGCTAGAAAACCAAGATGTAGAACATGTAGCCGTTTCGGATGAAAATCCGATGTTCTTGCTGAAGGCATGAATCTCACTGACTCTTTTAGCTGTGGTTAAGCATATCAGGAAAAGAGTCTTAAAGGTGAGATCTTTCAGGGAGGCTGATTGAAGTGGTTCGAACCTGTCTAACATAAGGAATCTTAGAACCACGTCTAAATTCCAACCAGGTGTAACCAAACGACGCTCCTTCGTGGTCTCAAAAGACTTAAGGAGGTCCTGTAGATCTTTATTGTTGGAAAGATCTAAGCCTCTGTGACGGAAGACTGATGCCAACATGCTTCTGTAACCCTTGAAAGTGGGAGCTGAAAGAGATCGCTCTTTTCTCAGATATAAGAGGAAGTCAGCTATTTGAGTTACAGAGGTACTGGTCGAGGATACGGATACTGACTTGCACCAGTTTAGGAAGATTTCCCACTTCGATTGGTAGACTCTAAGGGTGGATGTTCTCCTTGCTCTAACAATCGCTCTGGTTGCCTCCTTCGAAAAACCTCTAGTTCTCGAGAGTCTTTCGATACTCTGAAGGCAGTGAGACGAAGAGCGTGGAGGCCTTGGAGTACCTTCTTACGCGTGGCAGACGTAGCAGGTCCACCCTTAGGGGAAGAGTTCTGGGAACGTCTACTAGCCATCGAAGTACCTCGGTAAGTTATTCTCTCGCGGGCCAGAGGGAAGCAACTAGTGTCAACTTTGTCCCATCGTGAGAGGCGAACTTCTGCAGTACCTTGTTGACAATCTAGAACGGAGGGAATGCATATAGATCTAGATGAGACTAACCTAGTAGAAAGGCATCTAAAAGAACCACTGCTGGGTCCGGGATAGGTGAGCAAAGTATTGAGAGCCTCTTGGACATCGAGGTTGCGAAGAGATCTATGGTTGGCTGGTCCCAGGTGACCCAAAGTCTCTTGCATACATCTCTGTGGAGGGTCCAATATGTTGGAATTATTGTCCCTTCCTACTGAGACAAACTGCTAAGACATTCAAGTTGCCTTGGAAGAAATTTGTTACTAGTGAAAAGTCTAGACCTGTTGAACAGGAGAGGAGGTCACTAGCGAACTCGCACCATGTCAGAGAGTAGGTCCCTCCTTGCTAGGAGATGAACATCAAAGCAGGGAGTTGTCCGTGTTGACCTCCATTACTTTGTCTTGAAGGAGAGACCTGAAGCTTTTCCAGGTCAGACGTACTGCCAGAAGCTTCTTGCAGTTAAAATGCATTGTCCTTTGACTCGAGTTCCATAATCCCGAGCATTCCCTACCGCCTAAGGTCGCACCCCAGCCTACGTCCGATGCGTCTGAGAAGAGAACGTGGTTGGGAGTCTGAACAGTCAGGGGAAGACCCTATAAAAGGTTGATAAAGTCCTTTCCTCAGGTTAGACCAGACTTATCTTCCGGAAACCGGGATCGAGACCGCTTCTAGCGTCTTGTCCTTTTCCAGTGAAGAGCTAGATGAAACCGAAGAGGACGGAGGTGTAGTCTTCCAAGTGACACCAATTGCACCACGGATGACAGTGTCCTAACCAGACTCATCCACAGCCTGACAGGGCCGTATTCCTTCTTCAGCATCTTCTGGATGGATAGCAGGGCTGGGGATTGATCTTCTTGTTCAGCCATGTCCTCATCAGAGGGTTCCTCATCCGAAACTGATGAGGAAACGGCAACGGAGTGGGCAACGTCTGACTCGCTGAATCCGGTCGCACTGGTGGATGCATGACGGAGCCGGACACAAGATCATGGTACTGCTGCACAGTCTGTGAACTGTCAACCATGGGGATGCGAGGAAGTACAGCGACAACCCGAAACTGTCTAGACTGTCTGGGTAGTACAGACAACCCCTTATCGGGTTGCTGAGGTTGCCGCACTGCGTCACAACAAGTCACCTCTGCTGGTTGTTGAACGTCTTCCCAGTGACACACTGAACGTCCACAACCACCTCCGAGAGTAGCTTAACATCAACGTGCGACTGGCAACCCACACTGGGTCGCACCGGTGGAGGAACCATCTCAACTGGCGGACGTGAGTAGGATACCTCAGCGTCAACAGGGCGTAAAACCAACCGGTAGGAAGGTCGTTGGCAAGAAGGTTCTTCTCCGTAAAAAATCCTCTATCAAGGACTAAGCTTGGACTGCATGTCTTGCAACAAAGCCCAAGGTCTATGGGAGCAGGTGTGGCAACAGACGGGGTTAGCGACTAAAGCGGAACCATTTACCCTCCCTGGAAGCATGTTATGCTTAAATTAAAGTCCATAGGAGGCTAAGCAGCTTAAGGCTCCTCTCCAAATGACAGAGTCCTCAAGGGAATATCAGAAGGAGGGAGAACAGCACTTTCTCATCTACAGGAACCATATCCGAGAAAAGCTAGGTTCTCTCAGTGAGGGTTTCACTGGTGCAAAAGCAGCAGACCAGAAGGCAACGTTATGAAACTGCTTGACAGTCTGTGAACTGTCAAAAACTGAACTGTCAACCACAACAGGAGCGTGAGGACATACAGCACTGGTGTATAAGTAGCAGACCAGAAGGCAACGTCATGTAACTGTTTGACAGTCTGTGAGTTGGCAACAACCAAAGTTGTGTGGGGAAGCCTCAACTCCTGACTGACTAGTTTGCTGCGGGCGAGTGGCGGTAACCACAGTGTGTTGCGGAGGCTGACACACCGTGTCAAAACACGGCAGCTTGTGGTAGCTCACGCACGGCAACGGAGTGCTCTGTGTGTGGGAGTCATCATACATCTGGCAGGGTTGACTGTGCATGGGTGGAGGAGCTCTCACAACAAGAGTGTGAGAGCAGGAAGCCATGCCGGGCGCACAACCGTGGGAGGTGTAGGCCCACGGGTGCATCGTCAACCTTCTCCGCAGTCGGAGTGTGGGAGCTGGCAACAACAAAAGCAGAGTGCTGGTGCGTGGGAGGGGCTGCGGTGGGTTGCGGAGCATGCTGAAAGGTATGCGGAGCATGCTGTATGGTATGCGGAGCATGCCGCATGGGTTGCGGAGAATGCCACATAGAGCTGGAACCCGGCAGCTCTACAGCACCTTCCCACTGCTGATGCGGTAGCTCACGCATGTCAACGGATGGTGCAGCAAGAACATGCGTCTGGCAGGGTGGACTGCGCATCAGAGGTGGAGCTCTCACAGGTGGAGTGTGGGAGCAGGCAGCCGCAGTATCTGCTGAGCGCACAACCTCGGCGGATTGTAGGTTAACAGGTGCATTGTCAACCTTCCAGCACGATACTCCTGCATGAAGGAGCAAGCTGAGACTGTATAGTCTGCAGCATGGACCACTAGGGTCTATGAAAGACAACAACAAACGGAGCTACTGTCCGTTGTGACTGAGGGTCTAAAACAGCTGGTGCGGCAACAGACGGAGTTACTGCCTGTTGTGGTACCACCTTGCCTCTCTTGGGAGGTGTGCAGTTGTCGTACTGCAGCGAGTCCGAACTGACCCAGTGGCTACACCTAGGCCGTTGGACTTGCGCGGAAGGGACCGACTTGCACTTAAAAGCTGCAAGATTTGGTCCATGGTTTCTGCGAGAAACCTCTTCCGCAGACGAGGAATAAATGGGCTCTCTCGTCTTTGTGTGGGTGGGGTGATCACGTCGGCAACGTGTGTAGATACACCCGAAACCACGGAGGGAAACGTTTGTTCGTCGATCAAGACCTGTGGAACCCATAAGTCCTTCGACATTACTTCTCCCCTGGGCTTGGGAGCTTGTAAGAGGTATCGGACAAGGTGAACAACTGGCACGAACAAACGAACCCTCGAACGCAACACTGTAACACTTTGCGCATATCACTTTATCACTTTTGATTTTCTGTTTGCACTTATTTCACTGAACTCGAAACTTTAAGTGGTTTGTACCTGAAACACGCAATCCTATCCTTCATTAAAAGGTAGTAATTGCGAAAACAGTTTTACAATGTAACAGAAAAACATAATGAAAGATAAAGAATTCAGTGGCTGGAAAAGAGACTAAACACTAGATCAAATAAACTACGTTTAAAATCTCTCACCGCATAAAGCCTGGGAACAAGAATAAAACTCTAGAAACGTTTTACCTTCTTCCCCTATAGCGACTAGGGAGAAGAGTAAAAAACGAGAACAACGTTACCCGCTTGAACGAAACGTTTATCCTCCTCTCTCTCCCTCCGTCTCTATCTCTCTCTCTCTTGACTTAGAACCTGAGAGATGAGCCCAATTATATATCGTTAAAACATATTATTTGTTAAAGGAAAAAAACTGAAAGGTTTCCCAAATAAAAAGTTCCTTTATTAGAATTAAAACCATTTAAGCTAAGAAAGAATGAACGAAACGCTAGAATCGGTTTACTCTTACTGCAACGTGAAACCGTGAAATACTCTCTCTCTATCGTAACGATAGAGCGCAAGTTGAACGTTCTGAACGTCAACAACTGCGGAGACTAAACTAAACGTTAGTTCAACTTTGAAAACAGTACGAGACTATCAAAGAAATTCTTTCAAAAACATTAAAATTAAAATAGCATAAATTCTTAACAGGAAAAACGATATGACGGGCTCAATGTTAATTAACTTCGGTTCCAAGTAAAGACCGCCTACTATTAGGAAAGGTCGCATATAAACAAACATAAAAATTAATTTTTATAAGTTTATAATAAATGGAAAGTTAATCGAAGAGGCCTATAAATGGCGGAGAGATATAAAATAAATCTATAACTTTGTTAAGCAAAATTACCAAAAACCTAAACACACTTCCGTCTAAGGGAAGGGTGGGTCATTAAAAGTGAAAGAGAGTCTATACTCTCTTCGACACCAACACTTCCGTCTAAGGGAAGGGTCGGCCATTTAAAAGTGAAAGAGAGTTCATACTCTCTTCGTCACCATAATTAAATCTATCCAAAACGAGTTCAAGTTTTGAAATGAAGATAAAACCCCTGCATAGCGAAAGCTCAAAACTGGAATAGTGTACTTCACCAAAAAGTTGTGAAAACAAATCCAGTTAGGGACGGCGTATTAGTAGGTCTTGCCGGTGGCACGACAGAGGAAAAATTGAGTTCTTGTTGACAAGAAGTACTTGAGTACCTACTCACAGATGGCGCTGTTGTGTACACCCCCACCTGTATAGCGATCGCTGGCGTATCCCGACCGTAGATTTCTGTCGGGCAACAGAGTTGACAGCTACATGATCATCGGGTAAGATTAATATTGAAAAAAGTAGGTTCGTTAGTTTTACAGTAGGGGGAAAAAACTCCCAATCCTACCTCTTTTAAGATACGAACAAAGTTAAAACATTAACACTCAGTAAGAATAAAACCCAACCAGCGAAGGCTAAAAGTAAATTGTACATCACCAAGATAACTGTAATATACAGGTTACAGCAAGTGAAAAATCCAATGATGTTGCCGCTACGGCGGCAGAGAAGGTATGAGGAAACATGGAATGGTTTCACGGTACCTCGCTAGGGTGCACAGGTGGTACACCTGGCTATCCAATCGGCGATTGGCGCGAGTTTTGAAATTTCTGCCGTGATGTCAGAGACGTAAGCTATATATATAACTACCAGGTAAGTCTTATGTTTAAAAATGTAAATTTGATTAAGTCTGTTCATGAGCATAGCAAGTGCAAAGTTAATGTTAATGGAGTCTTATCAAATGAATTTCCAGTGAACAGTGGAGTACTCCATGGGAATGTGTTGTTACCTATGTTGTTTATCCTCCTCATGGATTTTGTAATGCATAGAACAGTCAGACATGGTGAAAAATTGGACTGGAATGGTGATAGGAACTTAACAAACCTAGAGTAAGCTGATGATACTGTCCTTAGCAGAACACCACAGGATTTGCAATGATTGCTTACCAGAATGCATGAAATATCACACAAGGTTGGGCTAAAGATAAATAGAAAAAAATATAGAGATCATGAGAACGGAGTATGCAATGGAAGATAAAATATCATTGGAAGGAGAAAGAAATAATGAGATAGAATCATTTAAGTATTTAGGAACTATGATCTCCAATACAGTGTCTTTAGAATTAGAATTTAGTGAAGATTGAAAAAAAGCAAATCAGACAATAGTAAAGTAAAATTTGGAAATCAAATAGCCTGAAATTACATATAAAAATCAGACTATATATCAGTTTACTGAGATCTGTGTTACTGTATGGACATGAATCATGGTATGACAATGAAACAATCTCCAATAGATTTTGTAGATTTGAGAACAAAGCCCTCAGAAGGACATTGGGAGTTAATGGCAGGACAAGATTAGAAATGAAACTATAAGAGAGATTACTCGAGTGCCATATGTGGATGAGATCATGATGAGAGGTAGATGGAGATGGTTTGGGCATGGTCTTCACACTCCCCAAGAGAGAATAGTTCACCAAATGTTCAGCTGGACTCCACAAGGCACTAAAAGAGTTGGAAGACCCAGTCCTACATGGCTGAGGACTATGAAGCTCAAAGTAGATGATGATGAATGGAGAAATATTGAATTAAAAGCTCAAGATAGAGACACCTGGCGAAATCTAACCGAGGCCCTTTGCGTCAACAGGCATAGGAGGAGATGATATATACATAACAAATGTAGAACCTAAACAATCAAAGTATTGAAAATAATTTATAACAAATTTTAAACATAATTGTATTTCCCTAGCTATACAAACCTGAAGCCTTTAGAATTAAAATACTGTATGTCTTCAGCATTGCTGGAATGGCCATTGAATCGTTAATTAAGTAGTTGGTTAATGGCAGGTGGGGCGAGCTGGATGCCACAACCGTCAGCATGTCACAGAATAACTACTTTTGTCTTTATACCTAGGACTGAGGGGGGTAGTTGATGTGGGGATTTTCATTCAAACGGACTCGGGTTTGCATAACTATGAAAAATACAAATTACTTTAAAAATCTGATATTGTTGTTCCAAGACATATACAAACCTTTCATCCTTTAAAATAGAAAGACACACACTGACGGGAGATTCGGCGGGAGCAAGTCCCCTAAAACCAAACTGGAAGGCTCTTTTCTTCCAGGGACATATCCTTCTTAGTGCTATAAAGGAGAAGGAAGGTGACCCCTACAACCTCCTAACAGCTAGTCAAAGGGATGTAGAACCTGTTAAGGACTCTGTCGGTACTGGCTTAAAAGAAAGCTAGCATTACAACACAGAAAACCTATCTACCTGCCATGGAAATGGCATCAACAATGTCAAACCAGGCACATCAAGAGAAATATATGGTAAAACATCAACCCTTCCTCCCCCCTTTGTCAAGAGAAAGATGCTCCATCATGTGACTCACCAGCAAGTAACAGCAGCTTCATCCCCTCGAGAGAAAAAGAAAGGAAACCACTCATTCCACCTTTCCTTGATAATTATATCGAATGTATTACCTTTCCACCTTTCCTTGAGAACTATATCAAATGTATTACCTAAGGTGAGATGCACACTTGTCTAGTGCAGGAGCTAGGAGAGTTACAAAACTACAAAGCAGCCACAAAAGAACTCAAGAAAGGAGGTTCAGTGGTCTGTGGGCAATGTCCTAAAAGTACATAGGATAAGGTAATTTGAACCTCTCAGACACTTTCAATCTCAAAGTACTTTGACGGGTAATACCGAAGGATGCTGACTGGGCCAGACTTAAGAGTATCTCCTCAAGATGGCAGAGGTCTGTACTCACTTTAGGTGCCTCTGTTGTTAGAAGGAACTGTGTCTGGATGTCTTCTTTATGTTCTGTTAGTGCTACGAGATGACTGCCATTTTCTACAATCCCAATCGCAAGGAGAGCATCTCTCTTGGGATCTACACAAGAGCTAAAAGAAAGAGATACAACTCTAATTGAAGCCACCCCTCTGTGTAGATAAATATATTCAATCCTACCTGGATAAGGCAGGTATTCGAACATTATCTGCTGGGGGTATCTCAGAAGAATCTATCATACTGGGTTCATGTCCCAGTTGATTGAACACAAAGGAAACTGTCACAGGGTGAGCTCTGTCAATTGAAGAAAGAGAGCGGTTTCCTAATATGACAAATTCAGAGATAATTTGTATTTTTCCTCAACTAATACAAACCTGGAGTTATTTATTTGGATTATCTTTTGGCGAAGCTGGAAGGTAGCCATTAGACTTGAAGTGCGAGGTGGCAACCCTGCCTAACCGCTTGAGCAGGTAGGCTGGGGGTGGCTCAGGGGTACCCAGCCACCTCTCTACTCTCAAATCTGTGAGGTACGTCACTTTTGATTGCAGGCAGAACTTCCGGGGGACAGATGATGGTGGGCCAATTTATATAAATAATTACAGGTTTGTATTAGTTAGGGAAAAATAAAAATTATCTCCGAATTTGTCATTTGTTCCCATACTAACAAACCTTCTGTTATTTATTTGGATGACTTACTCTTCGGCGGGTGGAAGTCCTAAGTTTGGCATGGACATTGACCCGGTTTTACCTAGTACAGTATATGACAGTGGTCTACGGGAAACTTTGATACCTCACTAAAATACACAAAGTGGGTATAATAGCGGCCTGTGCAATACAGTGTAATAGAGTTTATTGTCTCGTATAAACACCCTCTGATTTTACATAGGAAAAACAAGACGTATCCCATTGCTTACCTTGCAGAGAGCAATGGGGATGTGGACAGTATATAAATTTAAGACTTATACTAGGCTACACAAGGGAAGTGATTATTACCTGCATAGGTTGAAGCCAGTTTGCGGAGGGACCCATGGTGCTGTACCCCAAGGGAGGGGAATATGAAGAAAGGAAAGCCAGACATACTCTCCTTCATCACAGACTTAACTCAGGTAACCAATGCCCTCAACCAACTGCTACTTGTCCATCAAGGAGACTGAAGTATTCTTAAACCGCTTGTTGAGCAGCCACCACAGGACCGATACTGAATGTACCGAGTTTCCTGTGGTTCACGTACTTTAATTACAGTCGGACCTCGTTAATCGCAGTTTCTTGCTTAGCGGTTTCGGTTTTTCGCAGCCAGAGAAAAAAAATTTTTTGTGATGATTGTTTACCCAACATTAAGAATTGATTTCTAATAGCTGATAATAGCATTGGGATGGCTAAGAACAATGCAATACCTATTAAATAATAATTCTCATAAAATTATATTTTCATAATAAAATAAATTTTTGAATATACTTACCCGCTGGTTATATAATGGCTAAAGTCCCCGACGCCCACGGCAGAAAATTCAAAATCTCTTGCGCAGCTTAGCGCATAAAGCCAGGTGTACCCTAGCACCCTCGCGGTACCACAGTTAGAACTATACTCAACCAATTCAGATTTTCCATGCCCCATGGTCTCTAGAGGGGAGGAGGGTGGGTCAAAAACTTATATCACCAGCGGGTAAGTATATTAAAAAATTAATTTTATTATGAAAATATCATTTTTAAATATAAAACTTACCCGCTGGTTATACAATGGCTGATTGACACCCATTGGTGGCGGGTCAGAGACAGCTGCATAATTGGAAATTCACTTAAAGAGTTATATAAACAACTTAAGCGGTTTTAACCTGATAAGGAAGCTGACAGCAATGCTCTGCCTCATTTTGTCTGCTATCTTTAGGAGATCCAGTGATCCACTCGGGGCTGATGATCTGTAGGAGCTGTCAAACGGTACAACCACCTATGACATGACAGGACCTCAACTAATACCCTTGTTCCGGTGCTCTCTAGGAACAAAATGACCACCTGACTAGGTCAAAGATTGTGGAAGACTGCCGAGCAATCTTCACGTACAATCATAAAAATATATATAACAGTTCCAAGAGAAGAACAGGGGTACTAGGAATTTAGGGAAATGTAGTGGAGAATGTTTCACCTACTACTGCACTCGCTGTTGCAAGTGATCCCAAAACATAGACGTCTTCATAGAGACTGAGCACGGTAAAAGTAATGCAAGGCGAATACGGGATTACCCCTCCACAAGACTGTATACGCGATGCTTTGCAGAGAACAGTTTAGTTTAAAAATTACATTAGTTTCTACAGCTCTAACTTCGTGAGTCTTTACTCTTTCAACATCTTATGATCTGTCATCCAACCGTGTGGAAGAACCTTTGTAATCAAAGTCTATACGAGATGACAGAATGATTAGACATGGATAGCGCAGGCTTCTTGACTATGCACCTAAGAGTTATGAATAGACTCAACTTCTTTGTTCTAGTCCCAATAAAACTTCATCGTTTTAATCGGGCAAAAAACTCTTCTCAGCCCATCACAAACCAAATTCGAGAGAATAGTGATCCCGAAAGATTTAGGCTATGGACGAGAAAGATGTTTATTAATGACCAAGAATCCAGGTTGCAAGGTACCTATGGTTTAACCAATGTGAAGTCCGTGTTCTTGCTAAAAGAGTGAACTTCACTGACTCTCAACTATGGTAGACTTACTCAGAAAGTCTCTAAAGTTAGGCCTTAAAAAGAAACCAAGAGTAAAGGGTCGGATCTGTCACTACCGCGAAGCTCCAGAAACGAACCCTAAATTTCAGGCTGGAGCATCTTGCTGATTCCTCCAAGTCCTCTCAAATGATCTGAGATGATCTATAAAGTCTCTATTTAATAGAACTAATCTTCTGCGTCTGAAGACAGATGCCCGTATATTCCTGTACCCTTTGATGGTCGAGGAGGGAAGAAAATGTGTTTTCTTCTAAGGTCTAAGAAAAAATAGGCCACTTGTGTTAGAGTTACCTAATGAAGAGCCGGCTCTAGCTCTACACCACTCCATAAAACACTCTAATTGGGTTGGAAAACCTAGAGGCAAATGTCCTTTGTACAAGCGAAAGCCTCAGCTGTCTCCTTCGAACAACCCTCTAGATCTTAGGGGTTTTCCGAAATACTGGAGGCAGCTAGACCTAAAGCTTGATGGTTTAACATAAAACGTTCGTGAACCTGACACGGGGAAAAGGACTAAAGACATGCTTCCAGCATGCACCCAGCATGGTCCCAGCATGAGTCCAGAACGGTTCCAGCATGCTGTCTACACTCAACATGTCGTGAGAGAGAATCGGGATCTAGAACCGCCTCCCAAAACTCATCCACATCGGTCGCAAGAAACCGATATTAAAGCTAGGCTTGTTGAAAAGAAGCGTCAACCACGTGAACCTCATGCTGTGAGGTTAAGACTTGATTCCTGTGTAATCAGCGAGTGTTCAACAAACTTAAAGCCAAAGCTTGACAAGAGGGAGCGTTAGCTGCGAGGCCAGAGAGACGCGAAGGAGAGACAATAGTCTGGTTAAACTGCTGTGGAAAAGACTTGACTATATGCGTCTAGCATGCGACTATAATGTCGCATGTGATTGCATTTCCGTAGGGTGTCAGCGTGCTGTATGCGTTCACCTTGTAGTGTGGGTACAGCGCTGTGTGTGTGCCCCGCTTGTTGTAAATCTACAGCGTGCTGCGTGGAGGCGACAGCACCGCGTCCGGTCATTGACGGAAAGACGGAACTGATTGCCGAGAGTTGTCCACGTGTAGGATGTGTCCACATGAGTGATAGTCACGCGTCCCGCAGAACGCGAAAATGGGACAACTTGTTGAAAGGATCAACTTTGACTGTTAGGGTCCAACATACGACCAGACTGGCGTCTGCGTCTGGGACTGCGTGAGGGAGAGACCAGAACTTGTGTCTGTGTCTGCCGTAAGAGAGAGACCAGACTTCTACAAGCACCCGCTCTAACACTTCTCGTAACACAAGCATATCTCTGCGAGGAAGCGTTACTAAGCATAGGAGAACTATGCCTTCTGACACTAATCAGAAAACCATTTCTTTGATCTATGGTAGTCCTTAGACTCTTTAGGAGAAAATTTTCTCCCCCCGAGAATGGTAAACGCTAAACACAGATGGAATAGACCTCTTTTAGCTCAGACCAAATCTGCACTCACGGGGTAGCGATTGCGCCAACTCAAGCATGGGCGAAGGCCGGGAGAAAACATCAACCGCAGTCCTGTGAGCGACCTGGGAGAGTCCCTATGACATCTCAAGCGCCCCTTGTGTGCGAACTGAACATATCCAATGCTGTGAGACACCGTCAACAGTAGTCGCTAGACCTCAGAAGAAAGTAATAGACCTTTCTCCAAACTGGGGAAGGAGAAGAAGTGTGAACAGAAGCAAACTGAGCACCTTTTCCCCTGAAGAACTATGTGTCTTACACGATTCTGGTGCTGACACGTCGCCTTCTTCCGAAAAGAAAAAACTTCCGGCGAACGTTAGATACTGCAGGATAAGTTAATAGAAAACATACGACTCCTGAAAGGTCTTGGACAAATTGATTGGTGACTACCAATTCTAGGTTATGCGTCCTTCGATGAGGACAAAGTCCTTCCTCCCTGAAAGCGAGTCAGAATCCAGAGGAAGAGCTAGGATTGTATGTGACTTGTCTGACTTCCGCTTCTCTCGCGGAAGAAAAAACGCACTCGATTGCTTCCTGTTCAAGTATCAAAACACGACTGCTGTGAAGGTAAGTTCTGTTCGCGTGCATACATGACGAGTAACTACCTAGTCTAGTAGACAGGGAAAATGTAGAATGTTATCCTCGTCAGGGAACTGCATTCTAATAAGCAGAAAACAGTTACAAGATCCCAGATACCATACCGATGACAAACTGATCGCTTCAAGACATTCCAACTCCGCTCTTTTCAAGATACTATGCCACATAGTTGTGATGTCATAGCTCGCCAATCATAGGCGAAGAAAATAGCATTACTGTACTTCATCATTCCAAAGTGGAGAGAGACCGTCTTGGACAGCATCAACAATATCGCTCGGCGGAACAGACGTTTAATGCACAAGGTCCGCGAAGAACCTCAGCCTACCGACCTTCCTTCTCCCAAAGGTTGGAACGTAAGTTAGAGATATAGGACTAGGCGCAAGGTGAAAACGAAGAAACACCTCCTCCAGAGCACTGCACTATGTTTACGAGTCACTAACAAGAGCGGTTTAAAAACATAAAACATTAAATCATAAAAGATCTGCCCGTGGAGGGAGATCTACTCTTACGTTCTATTCTCATAAAGGCCCTAATGCCCTTTCAGTTGAAGCAGCTGCAAGCGCTGTATCAATCTCTACAGTAAGGTTCGTTATTTTCCTGAGAATGATTTAATGTTAAATCATTACTTTATTTTACCATTAAATTACTAGGCCATCGTTCCCTAAAGGAGCCCTTTGGGTTAAAGCATCTTGCTTTCCCAACTAGGGTTGTAGCTGGCTTGTAATACAAATAAAATAAATAGCGACACCATCAACTCAACTAGCGAAAACTCTGAAGTCGAAACGAGGAGCAGCAGGTAAAAAATATGAGGGAAACTCTTTAGAAAAATTCTCATGAGTTTCTGAAAGTTATTCCCTTCCTTTTACAATCTCTACCCTAGGAAGAGAAGTCTTGATTCTTAGGAATCCACTCCTTATGATTCTGAATTCAGACCTGAATACTTAGGGGTTTTAATTCTAGTTTCCGAGAATATAATATCTTTCTAGTTAAGATTTATTTCTTAATATAGCGCCTGAGCAACAATAACTTAACACTTGACGTTCATGGTCAGGTAGACATCAAAGTCTATAGTCATAGGTAGTGAAGCGTCCACCCCGACGCTGAAGCGTCTACCCCGACGTTGAAGCGTCCACACTGATGCTGAAGTGCCCAAACTAGCGCTGAAGCGTCCACACTGACACTGAAGCGTCCACACTGGAGCTGAAGCGTCCATACTGACGCTGAAGCGTCCATACTGACGCTGAAGTGTCCATACTGACACTGAAAGCGTCTACACTGACGCTGAAGCGTCCACACTGACGTGGCGCTTCGCTCCATTCCGTCGACGTTCCGTTTCCGTTGCCGCACCGTTCTGAAGACGCTTCGCCGGCTCTGCTGCCTGGCGAACGACGGCGCGTCTGTATAGACTGATACCAAGTGCTATGAGCCGTCGGTTTGCGTCGAGCAGTCGAAGTAAAGCATCCACTTTCCCTTCCATTGAACATTGCGGTTGGTAGGCCGCCTGTGCGACAACAAGTCCTCACCGTTAAAGACACGACGCCTGTGCGTCCGTGTCAAAGACCGGAATCGAGACACCCAACCGCACTGTTAACGGCAGGCTGAAAAGACTGCATAAACGAAGATAGATGTCTGTTTCATGCCTAACTACAAAGATCAAGGATCAACCTTAGGCGAAACGTATTCAGCATTATCTTCGTCGAACCATAGCGCTAGCCACTGTCGAGAGACGACACCCATCAGGTGGGGTGGCGGCACTGCATCTGCGCCGCATGAAACGTAACACACGCAGAACGAATCTAATTTTCTTTTCAGCTTAGCGCCTTGAAAACACTAATACCTCGCTTTATCTATAGCAAGGGTGATCGACAGAAAACTCTCGAGAGGACTTCAGTTCGGGTCTAAAAGACTGTAACGCCTGGTTACCCTCTCGATTCCTTTCGCCGTTTGACTTAACTTCTCCCCTGGGTCCGGGAGCTCGATAGAGGTCTAAGGCTAGGATAACGACAGGTCCGAATAGAAGCACTCTCCACTGAATAAAATTCACTGCACAATTTATCACTAACAAATTTGCACTTTACTCTTTGGCACAAAGATAGTTTCATAATTACCTGAAAGCCAAAGTATACACTCTCTTAAAGGAAATGAACTCCGTAGGGAGAGACTTATAATTCTGTCACTGGACAATTGTTTGAATGGGAAAGCAAAAGTACCGAATCCCATAAAAATGTAACAAAATATTAAATATCTAATCTTACCTTAATAAGATATAATAATTATAAATTAAAATAAACCCTTAAATTAAGGGGTTCCAATAAAAGATGAATCATCACTCGCATCATTGGAACATCTACAAATAATATACGAACAATTTAGTGCAATTCCGAAAACCACCAAATCAACAACGATACATAGAATCGTGCGCTACGATGAATGTAAAGAATACTGCATCGTATCAAATAAAATTGAACTGTAACTTCCTTTAATCTCTGACTAAGGAAAAATACTGAAAGGATCAATTAATAGCAAAATAAAATGTTCCTTTTATAAAGTACAATTAAAGACTTGGGAAGTAAGAAGAAAGTACTATTAATGAAATCGCTACAATATATGTAACATCGTAACGATACCGATTACTGCGTAACAAAAATAAACTGAATGGTAGTTAATCTTTGCAAACAGATCGAAGATTATCTAAAGAAAAATATTAAAAGGATAAAATTTTCACAAAATAATTCCTTTAATTTAATTTATAACTTAAAACTCTAAAAGAATAATCACTTATATTCTTTGTAAAAGGCAAGACAGACTTTTAGCCTACGGAAGAGGCTGTGACGTCATCAATGGTCGAAATGTTTACATTTCGACCCTAAGCTTTCGTGAGGTTTAAAATAGGTTGAAAAACCTTCCAACCCTACATTTTAAGTTATAAATACGTGACCAGAGATCAAATAAAACAAATATGCGAAAGCCAAAACTCAAAAATGATATTTTAATTATAAAATAAATTTTTGAATATACTTACCCGGTGAATATATAATAGCTGCAACTCTGCGGCTCGACAGAAAACACACTCAAAAATCTCGCGAGCGATCGCTATGAAGGTTGCGGGTGTGCCCACCAGCGCCAACTGTCGGCCAGATACCACTCTTGTATGTAAACAAAACCTTCAATTCTTCTCGTCCCGCTGCGTCTCTATTGGGGAGGAAGGGAGGGTCATTTAATTTATATATTCACCGGGTAAGTATATTCAAAAATTTATTTTATAATTAAAATATCATTTTTAAATATTTAACTTAGCCGGTGAATATATAATAGCTGATTCACACCCAAGGAGGTGGGTAGAGACCAGAGTTAATTATGTTTACAGCGTATAAGCTAAGAGTTTTTTCATTTTGACAGTTATCAATATATCAAAACCAAAATATATAGGTACCTGGTAAAGAAGTTGACTTAGACGATTACTCTGCCTTGTAAGTCTGTCTTCCTCACGGAGCCCAGCGATCCTCTTAGGATGCTGACAGACTCCCAGGAGCTGAAGTATCAAGGGCTGCAACCCATACAACAGGACCTCATCAAACCCCTAATCTGGGCGCTCTCAAGAAATGACCAGGATGCGAAAGGCTTCTTAGCTTTCCGTACAACCCATAAAACAATATTAAAAACATTTCAAGAGACAGATTAAAAGGATATGGAATTAGGGAAGTGTAGTGGTTGAACCCTCACCCACTACTGCACTCGCTGCTACGAATGGACCCAGTGTGTAGCAGTCCTCGTAAAGAGTCTGGACATCTTTCAAGTAAAATGACGCGAACACTGACTTGCTTCTCCAAAAAGGTCGCGTCCATGATACTTTGCAGAGATCTATTTTGCTTGAAGGCCACGGAAGTTGCTATAGCTCTAATCTCGTGCGTCTTAACCTTAAGCAAAGATCGGTCTTCCTCACTCAAGTGGAAATGGGCTTCTCGTATTAAAAATCTGATAAAATATGACAAAGCATTCTTTGACATAGGTAAGGATGGTTTCTTAACCGAACACCATAACGCTTCAGATTTACCTCGTAAAGGCTTAGTACGAGCTAAATAGAACTTAAGAGCTCTAACGGGGCATAATATTCTCTCTAGTTCGTTGCCTACGATCTCTGATAAGCTAGGAATATCAAAAGATTTAGGCCAAGGACGAGAAGGCAGTTCATTCTTGGCCAGGAAACCAAGTTGAAGAGAACAAGTGGCTTTTTCTGTCGAAAAACCGATGTTCTTGCTGAAGGCATGAAGCTCACTGACTCTTTAAGCCGAGGCCAAGCACACCAGGAAAAGAGTCTTAAGAGTGAGATCCTTCAGGGAGGCTGAATGTAAAGGCTCAAACCTGTCTGACATGAGGAATCTTAGGACCACGTCTAAGTTCCATCCAGGAGTAGCCAAACGACGTTCCTTAGAGGTCTCAAAAGACTTAAGGAGATCTTGTAGATCTTTATTGTTGGAAAGATCTAAGCCTCTATGCCGGAAGACCGAAGCCAACATGCTCCTGTAGCCCTTGATCGTGGGGGCTGAAAGGGAGCGAACTCTTCTCAGGTATAAGAGAAAATCAGCGATTTGGGCTACAGAGGTACTGGACGAGGATACAGATACTGACTTGCACCAGTCTCGGAAGATTTCCCACTTCGATTGGTAAACTCTAATGGTAGAAGCTCTCCTCGCTCTTGCAATCGCACTGGCTGCCTCCTTCGAAAAGCCTCTAGCTCTAGAGAGTCTTTCGATAGTCTGAAGGCAGTCAGACGAAGAGCGTGGAGGCTTTGGTGTACCTTCTTTACGTGGGGCTGACGTAATAGGTCTACTCTTAGAGGAAGACTTCTTGGAAAGTCTACCAGCCATTGAAGTACCTCGGTGAACCATTCTCTCGCGGGCCAGAGGGGAGCAACTAACGTCAACCTTGTCCCTTCGTGAGAGGCGAATTTCTGCAGTACCTTGTTGACAATCTTGAATGGTGGGAATGCGTATAGGTCTAGGTGAGACCAATCTAGGAGAAAGGCGTCTATATGTATTGCTGCTGGGTCTGGGACTGGAGAGCAATAGATTGGAAGCCTCTTGGTCATCGAGGTTGCAAAGAGGTCTATGGTGGGTTGACCCCAAGTCGCCCAAAGCCTCTTGCACACGTCCTTGTGGAGGGTCCATTCGGTAGGAATTACCTGACCCCTCCGACTGAGGCAATCTGCTAGAACGTTCAAGTCGCCCTGGATAAACCTCGTTACCAGGGAGATGCCTCGATCTCTTGACCAGATGAGCAGGTCCCTTGCGATCTCGTACAGTGTCAGGGAGTGGGTGCCTCCTTGCTTGGAAATGTACGCCAAGGCTGTGGTGTTGTCCGAGTTGATCTCCACCACTTTGTCTCGAAGGAGACTCTCGAAGCTCATCAAGGCCAGGTGTACTGCCAAAAGCTCCTTGCCGTTGATGTGCATGCTCCTCTGACTTGAGGTCCACAGACCTGAGCATTCCCGACCGTCCAGTGTCGCACCCCAACCCAAATCCGATGCGTCTGAGAATAGAACGTGGTTTGGTTTCTGAACTGCTAGAGGAAGTCCCTCTCGTAGACTGATATTGTCTTTCCACCAATTCAGGCAAGCCTTTACTGTTTCGGAAATCGGGATCGAGACCGCCTCTAGCGTCTTGTCCTTTTTCCAGTGAAAAGCTAGATGGAATTGTAGAGGTCGGAGGTGTAGCCTTCCTAGCGAGACAAACTGCTCCAGGGATGATAGAGTTCCTACTAGACTCATCCAATTCCTGACTGAGCAACGTTCTCTCTTCAACATCCTTTGGATTACGAGCAGGGCTTGATCTATTCTGGGGGCAGACGGAAAAGCCCGAAAAACTGGACTGCGAATCTCCATCCCTAAATACAGTATAGTTTGGGATGGGATCAGCTGTGACTTTTCCATGTTGACCAGAAGTCCCAATTCCTTGGTCAGATCCAATGTCCAATTGAGATCCTTCAGACAGCGATGACTGGACGAGGCTCTGAGAAGCCAGTCGTCCAAGTAAAGGGAGGCTCGGATACCCGATAAATGGAGGAATTTTGCCACATTCCTCATAAGCCTCGTAAACACGAGAGGAGCAGGACTTAGGCCAAAGCACAGGGCCCGAAACTGGTACACCACATTGTCGAACACAAATCTCAGAAAAGGTTGGGAATCTGAGTGAATGGGGATGTGGAAGTATGCGTCTCTTAGGTCGAGAGAGACCATCCAGTCTCCCTTTCTGACCGCTGCTAAGACTGACTTCGTGGTCTCCATGGTGAACTTTGTCTTTGTGACAAAGACGTTCAGAGCACTGACGTCTAGCACCGGTCTCCAACCTCCTGTCTTCTTCGGTACTAGGAAGAGACGGTTGTAAAACCCCGGTGATTGAAGGTCCGAGACTTTGACCACCGCTCCCTTCTCTAGCAAAAGAGAGACTTCTAGTTTCAGGGCTTGTCTCTTTGCTTCCTCTCGGTACTTGGGAGAGACATCGATGGGGGAAGTCGCTAGAGGAGGTTTGTGTACAAATGGAATTTTGTACCCCTCTCTGAGCAACCTCACAGACTGTTGATCTGCGCCTCTCTTCTCCCAGGCTCGCCAGAAGTTCTTGAGTCTGGCACCTACTGCTGTCTGAAGCTGCGGGCAGTCAGACTCTGCCACGCGAGGACTTGGCTCCTTTCCTCTTTCCTCTCTTTCCTTCGGCACGAGTACTTCCCCTGCTGGGGGCTCTGCCACGAAAGGGCGGAATAAACCTGGACGCTGGAGTGTCTATCCTAGGTCTAGCAGAAAAGGCAGTCGAAGGGGTCCCTTTGCGAGCAGAGGACGCTACCAAGTCATGGGTGTCCTTCTGCACTAGAGACAACGCTATGTCCTTAACCAAAAGTTCAGGAAACAAAAACTTAGATAAAGGGGCAAAGAGTAGCTCAGATCGTTGACAGGGCGTCACTCCTGCTGACAGAAAAGAGCACAGAGACTCTCGCTTCTTTAGGACTCCTGAAGTAAACGAGGAGGAGAGCTCATTGGATCCATCGCGGATGGCCTTATCCATGCAGGACATAATGAGTAAGGAGACATCTCTATCGGCAGATGAGATTTTCCTACTCAAGGCTCCCAAACACCAGTCAAGGAAGTTGAAAACTTCAAACGCTCTAAAAATGCCTTTAAGTAGATGGTCAAGGTCTGAGGATGACCAACTAATCTTCGAGCGTCTCATGGCTAGGCGGCGGGGAGAGTCTACAAGACTTGAGAAGTCGCCCTGGGCAGAGGCAGGAACTCCCAAGCCGAGAACTTCTCCCGTGGCATACCAGACGCTCGATCTAGATGAGAGTTTAGATGGGGGGAAGGCAAAGGCCGTCTTCCCTAAACTCTTCTTGGTTTCCAACCAATCGCCTAACAGCCGTAAAGCTCTCTTGGATGAGCGAGAGAGAACGAGTTTTGTAAAGGCTGGCATGTCAGTAGGTACGCCTAAAACAAACTCAGACGGCGGCGAACGAGGAGCCACAGAGACAAAGTGTTCAGGAAACAACTCTTTAAAAATGAGCATGACTTTTTTAAAGTCCATAGATGGCGGAACTGCTCTAGGTTCATCAATATCTGAAGGATGATCCTCAGGCTGAGGGTCAGCAACGTCCTCATCCGAAAGTTCCTCATCTGACAACTGATGAGAAACAAGCAAAGGGGTTGGCAATGCTTGACACGCAGCGTCCACCCGCACTGGTGCATAAGTGGCGGACCAGGACGCAGCGTCCTGAAACTGCTTGACAGTCTGAGAACTGTCAACAACAACAGGTGCGTGAGGACGCACAGCGTCCACCCGAGACTGCTTAGACCGCCTAGGCTGCGCAGTCAAAACAACTCTAGGTTGCGGAGGTTGACGCACAGCGTCAAAACAAGTCAACTCCGATGGTTGGCGAACGTCCTGAACGTCACCAGGCGCATCAGCGAGTTGCCTAACGTCCACATGCGGCTGAAAATCCACACGAGACCGAATCGAGTGTGGTACTACCCCAACCGCTTGACGTGAGATGGCTACACCAACGTCAACAGGACGCACAACAGAACGCTTGGGTGGCTGAAGGCCAGGATCTCGATGAGATAAACGGCTAGGCTCAACGGAAACCTTATCGGCATTGTAGTCTTCCATAAGGGACGCAAGCTTAGACTGCATGTCCTGCAGTATAACCCATTTAGGGTCCACGGGAATGGGTGCGGTAACAGACGGGGTTAGCGTCTGAGACGGAACAACTTTGCCTTGCTTAGGCGGCGAGCAGTCATCCGATGACTGCAACGGGTCCGAACTGTCCCAATGACTACATCCAGGACGTTGGAACTGTCCTGAAGGGACCGACTTCCGTTTAAGAGGCCTAGAAACCTTGCTCCACGGTTTCTTGCGTGAAAAGCCTTCGGAAGACGAGGTAAAAATGGGCTCTCTCGTCTTATGGTAGGGGCGATCTTGATGAGATACGCCTGATACCATAGAGGGAACGTCTGTTCGCTGATCAAGGCCTCTCGAACTCATAAGTCGTACGACATTACTTCTCCCCTGGGCTTGGGAGCTTGCAAGAGGTCCCGGACTAGGTGAACGACAGGCACGAACAGACGAACCCTCGGTCGCAACACTGTTCACAACACTTTGCGCACTAATCACTTTCCCACTTTCCGCCGTGGCATTATGGCACTTAAGTTCCTTCACGTCAGCCATGAGTTGATTACGGTCACTTGCTAACGCTTCAACTCTCTCCCCCAAGGCATGAATAGCACGTAACATGTCTTGCATAGACGGTTCCTGAGTGCTAGAAGGGGGGTTAGGAACAACCACTACAGGGGAAGGATTAGGTTCAGGGGCATGTGGAGAGGAAAAATCTACGGACCTAGATGAACTTCTCCTTACCCTATCTCTCTCTAGTCTACGTGCATATTTATCGTATTCGAGCCAATCGAATTCCGAAAGGCCCACGCATTCCTCACACCGATCTCCCAATTGACAGGTTTTACCCCGACAATTGGAACAAACAGTATGTGGGTCGAGAGAAGCCTTTGGAAGACGCCTATTACAGTCCCTAGCATTACACTTTCGAAATCTAGGTACTTGAGAAGGGTCAGCCATTTTGAATTAGTCAAAGAAAATTCCAAAAACAAACCAAGTCATCAACAAATAATCCGATTCAATAAAGAGTTCAAGAGTTTATGTTGAGGAAAAACACCTGCACTGCGAAAGCTCAAACCAAAATAAAGTACTTCACCAAATATGATGAGAAAACTCCAGGTTCTACAGCGAGTATGAATACGTCTTGTCGTCAACGTCGACAGAGAAGAATTGAAGGTTTTGTTTACATACAAGAGTGGTATCTGGCCGACAGTTGGCGCTGGTGGGCACACCCGCAACCTTCATAGCGATCGCTCGCGAGTTTTTTGAGTGTGTTTTCTGTCGAGCCGCAGAGTTGCAGCTATTATATATTCACCGGCTAAGTTAAATATTTAAAAACGTTAATACATCACCAAATAACGTCCAAACAGAGTAAGAAAACAAGAGAGAATTTCCAATAGTTCAGCCAGCTATGGCGGCAGAGAAAATCTGAATTGGTTGAGTATAGTTCTACCTGTGGTACCGCGAAGGCGCTGGGGTACACCTGGCTTATATGCGCAAGAGATTTTGAATTTTCTGCCGTGGGCGTCGGGGACTAGCCATTATATAACCAGCGGGTAAGTTTTATATTAAAAAAATTGTGATAAAATTCAAGCTGGGCCATGATTTCAAATAGCCTGCGCTCCTTTACAATGGGGACGCTGCGCGCCACTACCTATCTCTACACCCAGCTGTTCCTAGCTCTCTGTACAGTGTATATCCATTTACTGTGGTAAAAAATATTACAGCTATATTTGAAATTTGAAATAAACCAGATTTTGATTAAACTGGTGTTTCACTTAACTGTATCCAATAATAATGCATGTAATATTCACATTTTAGTATCATATTTATAATTTAAAAACACAGCAAATATTAATCTTATGCATTGTTTACATTCAAATCAGCTGATCAACCATGAGTACTCCATCGTCAACCTATATTCACTTTCACGATATTATCCCACTTGATATGACCATTCACTTTCACAGAATTACCTCACTGATATAACCCATCATGCATATTAGTATGATATCTCTCACATTATTACTGTCCGTCATTTATCATTATTATATCCCTAATCCTTTTCCCAATTCCTTCCCAAATCCCTTTCATACATTTACATTGCTCTCCCACAAACACATCTATAATGTATCTTTCCAACTCTTTTGATTCTCTCTATTTTTCGCGATTTTATTTATCTTCTCTTTTCTAGTTTTCATCCGTCATTTTCGTTTTAATAATTCTAAACCCCTTATTAAAGCATGCTACCGAAGGATATTTCATATTTACTAAAAGAAACAATTATTACTTCACATATCATTTTCCAATTAGCATACTATTTTCAATAATTTTATTTGAAACGCTTCTCTCATATTTTATTTAATTGTACTGTGAGTTGAATTGCATAATGTTAACCGAAGATTCATTCATGTTGCCAATGCACGATATTTTACAGTTTTTAGCTCTGTGGTGCTTGATTATAAAGCCTTAATAGAGACTTAGCAAAGAAACAAAGATTTCATTTATTACAGAGAGAGAGAGAGAGAGAGAGAGAGAGAGAGAGAGAGAGAGAGAGAGAGAGAGAGAGAGAATATGAATAATATGGTATTTTTATTATAAAATAAATTTTCAAATATACTTACCTGGTAGTTACATATATATATATAGCTTTAATCTCGCGTTTCGACGCGTCACGACAGAAAATTCAAAATTCGTGGTGATCGCCACCATGACAGTAGGTGGTCATACATGAGCGCCATCACTCGTAGGCTATCAGAACCATTTCCAACATTCTTCAGAAATTCCATGTCTCTGTTTTCAGAGGGGAGGTGGGAGGGTCCTTATATAAATGTAACTACCAGGTAGGTATATTTAAAAATTTATCTTATAATAAAAATACCATTTTTAAATACTGCATATAACTTCCCTGGTAGTTATATATATATAGATGATTGACACCATAGGTGGTGGGTTGAAAACCTCATCCCATTGGGAATTCGTATAATTATTAATAACTACTATTAGTTGTACTAACAATCTGGTTCTAGCCTGATAAGGAAGCTGGCTTCACAATGATACTGCCTCATTTCGCCTGCATTCCTTGAGAGACTCGGCGTCCACTCCGTGGGCTGTAAAAGTCTCTTGGGGCTGCCACAAGGTCCTCGACCTCTAGCGTGGCTAG
>NC_090733.1:69662671-69775171 GCF_036898095.1 Palaemon carinicauda
TACCATCAGGCCTAACTGTTGCGTTAAGGGCATTATCCTTTGAAGAGCTTCCAGACACTTTACTTGTGATTCTGCTTTGAGCGGTCAGTCATCCAGTTATAAAGAAAAACCTTACTCCCTTTATGTGAGGCCAGGGAGTCACATTGGACATCACCCGGGTAAAAAACGTACTTGTACAATGGACTGACGTCCAGAACAGGTTTTCATCCCCCCCCCACCGAGCTTTTCAGAACTAGGAAAAGTATGTTGTAAAAACACCTCCGAGGGAGTGTCTTCTACAATTCTACGACTGATTTCAACAGCATAAGGCTCAATTGTTCTTAAAGAGCTGCTGCTTCGTTACCCGAGTGGACTGCTGTCAATTCTAAGGGTATTGACGACATGGGAGGCATAAACCGACTCACTTTTTGATTCGGTTTGTTGTCTTGAGAATCTGCAAGTTTGACCTCCAGTCGCAATCCTCTGAGTTCCCCTTGAAGGGGCTCTCCCACGAAAAAGCTGACGAGTGGGAAGAGCCTCCTTTTGTATCCTTGCTAAAAAGCTAGTTGGAAGGATCTATTTAGCAGTCCTAGAGAAAAAAACTTGCGCAGCCTGTTAATCTCTGAATAAGGGACAAACCTGAAGATAAAAAAGGAACAACATATAGTCCTCTTTTTAAGAACTCCTGCCGTGAAAAAGGGGTGGAAAGTTCGATGGGGCCATCCCTCTCGGCCTTTTCCAGACAGGCAATCAGATGCATCTGAGCCTCGTTCTTAGGGTCTGTGGCTTCTGCGAGAGTTCCGAGAGTACAGTCCATAAGGCTGAAGACTTTTATTGACTAAAAGTTTCCTTCAGCCGATGGTCCATTTCAGAATTGGACCACATAAACTTCGACTTGCTCATGGTTGAAGTGAGGAATCAGCAGGTCTGGAGAAGTCTCCTTGGGAGGAGGCAGGAACTCCCAAACCAAGAACTTTCCACAGATGAATACCACAAACTAGATCTGGAAGCCAGTCGAGTTTGAGGAAAAGAAAAAGGAGGTCTTCCCTAGATCCTTTCTCTTGGACGTCCCTTGGTTGAGAGATGAGAAAACTCTCTTAACATATCTAGCCAGGATCATATTCTTGAAGGAGGATTTTTTTTTTTTTTGTTAACTCAGCTGTCTGTAATGAATCCTGAGATTCGTCTTTTAATTCGGCTAATGGAACATAGATTCCATGATTCGAATGAGTAGGAGACAAAACCGCGTCATCCTGTCGGTTATTGTCTTCCAAAAAATTCATCTTGTCCTGAAGAAATCTCGTGAAGGATATCGTCCAGTTGCGAAGAAGCATCACGTTTATGTACTGTAAGCCTCGAAGGAGAGACAGGTTCCAGTGCTTCCAGCATAAGATCATCATGCTGTAAGGAAGCAATAACATCTGTAAAACCATGCGAGGTTAAACTTGATCGCGTGCGTCCAGCATGCGTTTAGCATGTTGTATGTCAACAGCGTGACGCGAGGGAGTATTAGTTGTGCGTTCAGAAAATCGCGAAGGAGAGATAAAAAACTTGTCTATCCTGTAGCGAGGACAAGTCCCGACTATATGAGTCCATCATGGGTCCAGATTGAGACTGTTGTATGTTTCCATGAGAGGTATCAGACTAATGCATGAGTCCCGAATGCCGTGAGTCTGCTGCGAGCCGTGAGGAAGCATTACTATCGCGTTCAGTCAATCGCAAGGAAGAGACAACTGTTTGTCTACAGTGACGTGGGACAAAACCTGACTGCATGCGTCGAGCATATGTCCAGATTGCCGCATGCGTCTACTTTGCTGTGAGTTTCCAAACTGCTGTATGCGTCCCGAATGCCGTGAGTCTGCCGTGAGAGAGCATCAGTATCGCGTCCGGTCAGAGGCGCAAGAGGCAACTATCTGTCTATCATGATGTGGGGACAAAAACCTGACTGTCTTCATCCAGCATATGTTCAAGGTGACACATGCGTCTAGGTTGCCGTGAGATTTCAGACTGATCAGTTTGCCGTGAGCTGTTCGCGTGTAGCATGCGTCCGCATGAACGGTAGTCGCGCGTCCTGCAGAACGCGAAGGTGAGACAACTGCTTGACTATCTCGTTGAATGGATAAATTTTGACTGTCAGAGCCCAGCATACGACCAGACTGGCGTCTGCGTCTAGAATGCCGAGAGGGGGAGACCAGACTGGCATCTGCGTCTGCCGTGAGGGAGAGACCAGACTGGCATCTGCGTCTGCCGTGAGGGAGAGACCAGACTGGCGTCTGCATCTGCCGTGAGGGAGAGACCAGACTGCCGCATATGTCGGCAAGCGATGGCGAGCGGTGGTGCGTTAACAAAACGCTAGCGCGCAGGTGAAGAATCGCGCGGCGCGTAGGCGATTGCCAACGCGAGAGAGACTAGTGATGGTTAGCGCGCATCGCGCTAACAGAAGACGCGCAGGTGCATCAGGAAGGTGAGCGCTGAAGCAAACTGTTAATCAGGCGATCCTAGAAGGTCAGAAAACCGTTGGCGCCCATTGGTGCGTGGCAAAGAAGGGCGCGCAGATGTGCGCTGGCGATTGAAGAAAGCTGGCGTACAGAAGGACAGAAGTAAAGGTGAGCGCTGGCGAGCAGGAGCAAGATCTACGGCAAGAGACAGCTACCGGAGATCGTGGTCCACAGCAGGCGAGCGCTAGATCGCTACTGATGGTGTTCAGGGGAACTGACACACGTGGCAGATCGATGGCGATCGTTGACGCGTAGGAGATCGCTGACGAGCAGGTGAACGTTGACGCGTCTAAGGTCGCTGGCGAGCTGGTGATCGCTGGCGAGAAGAAGGCAACACGTGGAAGTCTGTGCGTAGAAGAAGAGTCCTTGACCAAGACCTGAACCGAAGTTCTAGATCGCGAGGGCGAACGTGGGCGCGTAACAGGAACCAACAGGAGATGATCATCATGAGAGCGCTGACGAACAGGAGAGTGCTGACGAACAGGAGAGCGCTGGCGATCAGGAAAGCGCTGATGAGCAGGAGAGCGCCTGTGCGCTAACACTGAGCAGGAGAGAACATAGCAGAAGGGCGCGCAGGGGAACCCTGACACGCAAGGGAAGAACCCCTGTGGGAGGCAACCCTTTGCCCCGAAGGGATCGTCGGGAGACTGATGTCCCTCGGAAGACCGTTGTCTGTCCGCCAGGAGACTGATGTCCGTCAGAAGACCATTGTCCGTCGGGAAGACCGTTGTCCGTCGGGAAGACCGTTGCCCGTCGGAAGACGAGGTCAGACTGCTGTCCATCTGCACCAGGGGCGGAAGATCAAGAAGAAGGAGTTGTAGGCTGCATACGGAGATTCAAAAAGGCGCCTCTTAGCACCCTTATAGGGAGATGGGAGGCCCTTACGACGAGGCGGACGGTGAGTCTTACGGCGAAGGAGGCCAACAGCAACAACAGCAGAAGAATCCTCCGAAGAGGAGTCTCTATGAGTGTACTCTCTCGCGAACGAAAGAGAAACACTTCGTAGAAGAGACTGGTCAGCCAGTGACCTAAAAGGAGCAATCCTCCGAAGAGGGGCTCCTGCAGTTGCCCAGCCCCTTGAGCGTAACTGCAGGTGCGACCGCTCAGCACCAAGAGCATAGTCGCACAAAAAAAAGGCAAGAAAAGAACCCCCCAAAAGGGGAAAAACTCAAGCATGGACAGGAAAAACTTCCCTCGAAAGGAAAGTTACCCACCCAAGGAGGCAAGCCTCCTGAGTTCTAAAATGAACTGGAGAGCTGTCAATCGTCACGGGAGTACTTCCAGTAGAAGGAGACACGCCCCTGACGAAAATCCATAGTGGAGGCAGCAACAGCTGAATCCCCAGGCCTCAACAAGACAGCTCACACCGTTGCCATATTACAGAAACGAACTAGATCGGTAACTGTAAAAAAATAAAACAAAAAACATTAGTACACATTCATTCCCTCGGGAAGGCTCCGAAGAGGAATCCCGAGGGAAAGGAACACAAGAATTACACAACAGGCACGTGCCCTCACAACCACTTACACTCACGGAAGGAGAGCTGTAACCAAAACAGAATTATAACAATTATAATAATGTTAACTGTGTAATTATGTAATTTAAAAATGAATGAACACTAAAGAAAGAACGAAAACCCCGAAAGGAATTGTTCTACAAAGATGAAAAATTAACAAATACAATTAGATTCATAAACTAATTGAGACAAAACGTACAGCGTAGCAAACCCCCCACACGGGAAGGAAGCTACAAAAGGCGTAGTAACGTAATAAAAGGGTGAACGACCTCAAGAGAGAGAGAGAGAAAGACCGAAGTCAAACTCGATCGCGACCCATAAAATTACACCGTGGTGGCCTAAACGGCCGAGGACTCCACGGAGATATCGTACACTACACACACAAGCACAAACTCTGAAAAGGAAACTTACTGATTTCTATACTCAAATATATATACAAACATGAAAACATGTTTACATATATATTGAGTAAAAGAAAAGTAAGTGATTAAGTAAAGACAAAACAAACAATGGCTGCCAAGCGAGGACAAAGACAGACGTCTGTCCAAGTCCGAGCCAAAAGTGAAAGTGAGCTTCACCGGTGTGTGAGGGGGGGAAGGGGTAGCTAGCTACCACTCCCCCCCCCCCCCCCGCTAACTAGCGCGGGGGTAATACACCCTCATTAAATTCTACTGGCTCGCCATTTCAGCTACGCTAAAAGGTAACCCCAATGTAAATAGCGTGGTTTGTATTTCGGTTACGGAACAAATACATGTTAAATAAATACGTAAATATGGTGTCACTACTTCGCGGATTTTCACCTATCGCGGTCAGGTCTGAAACCTATCTACCGCGATAAACGAGGGCTCACTATATGTCTATAAGCTGGCTCAATAAAGTTGTCTCGTGTACAATGTAAATTAGGAAAGACAATACAAATGCTAAGACAATGGACATCAATTTTAGATAACTGTAAACTTTAGGCATAACAAATTACAATCCATTGTGTGACCCATGAATTAGTAAGCAGTTATCTTGATGAGAGACCATGTCCCCCATACCAAAGTAGGTTGGATTTAATTCAGTGACTGAACTTGACAAATCAAATGAACAAGTTATTCTGTACATGAATAGCCAGAAGCAAACCTGGATGTCATACAAGAAACCCTAATAAAGACACAAAAATGTGCCAGTAAGTGTGGCCAACTGTACAGGATTGTAACATTCGACCTAAGCCGGCCACGCAGATTCAGATGACAATCTCAAAGGTGTGATGATCATTTTATGATGTTGGGTCCCTTTCATGTTGTAATGGCCTTTTTAAAAGCAATAGGAAAGTTCATCAATGAATCCAGAGGTCCTAGAATTCTCACTGACTGCGGCATGTTAGCACCTAGCTCATTGAATGGTTTGATAACAGATAAACATTTTGACAGGTGCAAACAGATCCATACCATCCTTGCATCGCATTCAAGATTCTCCATTTCCAGACATTTCTAGAGACACCTGAAGAGAAGGAAGAACTTGTAGCTTTGTTGTGTTCATTTGACAGAGCTCCAGAGGATGAAAGGACTCCAAATGTGGACATATGGCAAGCTGTATAGTCTTCAAAGATATTTACCTCATGCATTATAAAGTAAGAGAAATACACATATGAGACTGGGACACATGGAGCAACAGCACAGTTCTGGATGATGTATGTTGACTACATCCACGACTTCCACATGCTTCTACTCCAGATATCTAACTATTCTCCGCAACAAAGCATATCAATTATTTACGTTGGTTGTCCAAATTCCAGCTGGATTTGGTAAACATTGAAAATACACACCCTGGCCTTAGGCATCTTCTCCAGAATGGTGCCTTTACCATCAAGAGAACTGGCAAGTCCTTCAGCAGACATCCAGTGGATCTAACATTGGAGCAAACAGTGGATGCATGCGCACAGGTTTGACATCTTCCAACAAACAACTACAGCGCACACCTTTGATTGATGATAACCAAGTCTGATTGTGCTGCTATCATAGCTACTGTCCAGGAGTTGGCCAGAATGTTGAACCATGAAGATACAAAAGCGGAATTGCTCAAATCTCAAATCAAGAGGGATACCTCCAACTTACAGAAAATCATTGACCAAAAAAAAGGGAGGCTGCAATCCTTTTATGAAGTCATTTCAAGAATCTAAGTTTGTTTAATATCAGAACAGGAAAAGTGACCAGTGGACCTATTAAGGAATGCCTACAGTACTTGTATTAAAATAAAAGGGGAAAAAAGAGCCATGAAGATTTCATCATGTTATGCTTCAAAGATCCAAAGAACTTTGAACAGTTGATGAAGAAGGAGAGAATGGCAACATTCAAGTAAAATTGTAAGTCCAGTAAACAGAGCAAACACAAACTGATAGCCTCTCTGGTGTGCACACGTGATCTGTTGGGACAACTACTCGTACTAGCCTATAAGGAGGATTTGGACTTGAAACATGTCCTCTTCTACCCCTTAATGACAGTTGCTCTCTCAAAGTGCAGCTCAGATGTCTAGGTGGTGAAAACAGACAAGACCACTCTTCTCCATCTCCTGGAAGATAGAGTTGAATGATCAGCTCCACCCACAGTGGATGCAACTGTCACTTATGGATATTTCTTCATGAAGACCATCCCATACCATCCTCCAGGAATGTATGGTGGTTTAGCAACTGGTATTCTTCAGAAAGTGACTACAATATCAGGAAAATGAATGGGCTAGAAGAGATCTTGGTGAGAAGTTGAAGAGGGAGTTCGATGTATCTGGTGACGAATAAATGCGTCCAAAGAACATTGGTGACTGCCTACAATCCAGATTATTCAAGGAGGAACTACCTAAGTTCCTAGCAGAAGAATGGGTGGCCCAGCATTATGTAAGATTGATCACCTGTAAATATGGGGCCTGCTTCCACTCTTATGTCCAAAGAGACATAGTAGTTAGAGAAGTTGTTGAAGACTTAAAGACAAACTACGAAGAAGTGGGCACACTAATCTGTGCTCACATAAAATCAATGGACGATGGAACTGTCTAGAATGTGGTTTTGGGAGTATCCGACACAGATATTGGTGTCATACTGGTCCAATATTCCTGGAACATTCAAGAAAACATATAGATAGATATTGATACATTACAAAATGACATAAGGTATATAAACATAACTGACATAGAGAAGACAATTCAAAAGTTTCTGCTGCCCTAACTGCTTTCCACTCCTTTACCGGATCGGATTACACTTCATCCCTTGTCAGAAAGGGCAAGCCCATTCAATCGGTTGGAATAGGACACTGATGCACAAACAACATTTGCAAGAATGGCAAAAGGAAACCTGAATGAAAAGTCTATTCAAGCTGTAATAGCTTTCACAGCAAGGATGTACGGTGTGAAGACATGGGGGCCAGTCTTCTCCTTTGTTGCACATTAGCACCAGGTATTTGAGAAACACTTTGGACCTGAAGAAATTAAGGGAGCATCAATACTACAATGATTCCACCCTGTAAGGCGGAAATTTCCCAACATATCTGACGAGCTGCTTTTGTTGCCAAAATGTGTGCAAATGCAAATTCTACTAACATCCTATAAGGGATGATGGTTGGAAATGCCAAGATGAGTCATATGAAATTTCTTGGTTCACTGGTCCCCAGCTGTCAGATGCATTGGTACCAGGCATGGAAGCTACAAAAAAGGAGTGAAATTCCAGCTGTCCTCTTCTGATAAAAAGGAGGATCCATCATCACCAGATGGGGATGGGGAGTCTCATGATAATTAACCCTTGCTCTCTATAGTACAGTACTAGTAAACAGAGTACATGCTGACTTGATTATGATATTACACAGTTATTAAATTTGTTTTTGCAAAATATAAACTGGTCACAGAGATGAAATTTTTTCTAAACACTGTCACTCTAAGGCTTAAATC
Organism: Palaemon carinicauda; assembly: GCF_036898095.1. Taxonomy (NCBI): domain Eukaryota; kingdom Metazoa; phylum Arthropoda; class Malacostraca; order Decapoda; family Palaemonidae; genus Palaemon; species Palaemon carinicauda. Next base: position 69,670,580 of record NC_090733.1, read on the forward strand.
AGTTTTATTGAGTATAATCATTACTCTTTTTAAAATATAAGCACTTCAAAAAGCTCTTGATTCTCAAATTTTCATGGTTATTCCTAATTAAGAGACCAATTGTAATAATGCTTATGTGATTTTAAACATGTACACTCTGACACCACATATTAATTAGGCATAATGTTAGGTGCTGTGTGACCTTTATGCCACAATTTCCAGTTTTAAGTAGGTAATTTTGAATCATAACACCATTCTCAACAATATCCATGTACCTTCCATTTTAAACAAGAAGTTAAGTAAGAGTCATTGGCCATAGTAGGACCTTTGACCTATTCTAAAGTATCCTTCCCTCAATTTCTATTCTTAGGTTGATGATTTATATTCAGATGACCATCATCTCCAATCCCCAGTGGTTTTGTACCTGGACCTTTCATGTTAATTAAAATCTTAATTAGTGCTAATTAACATCATTCTTAAGTTATCTTTCCACCAAAAATTCCATTCTTACTTTTCAGACTTGGATGAAGTCTGGTGTCCATAATCAATAGGCATAGAAATGAAACTATACCTTAGATGTTAATTAGAAGTCATTAGGTGTAGTATGATCTTTTTGGGCTCAGGCCATGTCGTCCTGATGGGAGGCATGCAGAGTACATGCCTATGACAACCGGGAAGATTTACATCTCCGAAAAGCTGGGTTCAGTCCGCATTGAAGATGTGGAATTCTGGCCCAGTTTGGAGTCTTATCCGGACTGCTTCATCCGTCTGAAGGCGGAGCCAGCTTCAAAGGAGGAGACAGAGCCAAAAGAGGTCATAGTTTTTGACCACTCCAAAGCACAGGCTTTGTTGGCTAGCACCTTGAAGGAGAGAGGCTTCACTAACTCAAAGGTGCCGGCTCTGAGCAAAAACCACCCCTCCTTTGTAGCCTCATCTACCCGGGCCTTCCCCTTCATGGAAAAAGGGTACAAGGCAGCATTGAAGGCTATAGAAGCAGGGAAACCTTGCCCTACACTCGACGTGTAAACCTTTATCCCTAGTTTTGCCCCTGGACCAGAATGACTGGAAGGATGTACATCTTACCTTCTCAGTCGGGAAGTTGGAAGCAGATATTGCCGGACGCCAGTTCGGTGAGGACCTCCCAAAGTTGTCAGAGTTTCTCTTGCGCAGGGAGCAAAAGACAAAAGAAAGACTTTCCGCTTCTATGTCCCTCCAGACTACCTTGGAGACAATGGCAAGTGATCCCCAGAATCCGGATATGTTTATGGTTGTGGCCAAAACACATCTGGCCACTGTGACGAAGGACCTATATGGCTTTATTAAGGCTAGAAGAGCTTGTAGGGAGTTCGTGTTCGCCTCGGCTGCGGTGAGACACGAAACCAGGAAGCTGATTTCGTCCAGCATTTGGGGAAAGGCCCTCTTCCCGAGTGAAGTGGTCAAGGAAGTAGTCGATAAGGCCACCACGGAGAATAGGAACCTTCTCCAAAAGTGGGGCTTGTCACTTAAGAGGAAGTCTTCCCCAGATGAGGGTCCCCAACCCAAGCGGAAGACAAAGAGGCCAATGTTGCCCTCTCGCCCGGCTAAACAACAAAGGCAACAACAACTTCCCGTGACCGCGGTGCCCCAGGTGGTAGCACAACCTCCTACTACCTACCAGTTGGTACCCCAGCAAGTGGCAACACAGTCGCCAGCCTTTACTCCAGCCTTTGAGAGCCAGTCTACTACCTTTCGGCCGAAAGCTAGAGGATCATTTAGAGGTTCCTCTAAACGCCCCTCAAGAGGAAGAGGAAATAGAGGAGGACACGGTCAAGGAGGCAAGTCCTCCGGTCAACAGCAAAAATGAGATGCTTCCGGTAGAAGGAAGACTTTACTCATTTCGGGATCGTTGGACCTTCGATCCCTGAGCCCACAGCCTGATCAAGAACGGACTGGGTTGGAGCTGGAGCGTAGCTCCACCATCGTTCCCTCATTCTTCCAACACTCCATCCCTGTTCTGGAAGAATATATCCGGGAACTCTTGAGCAAAAGAGTAATAAAGAGGGCAGAGTCCATCAAATTCCAAGGAAGGCTGTTTTGTGTTCCCAAGAAGGACTCAGACAAACTCAGTGTCATTCTGGACTTGTCGCCACTCAAGTTCATAGTAAACTACAAGTTCAGGATGTTAACCCTTCAACACATAAGGACCCTGTTGCCCAAAAAGGCATACACAGTCTCCATAGACATGGCAGATGCCTATTGGCATATTCCAATCAATCGCCAACTTTCCTCCTACCTAGGATTCAGGCTACAGAAGAAACAATACGCCTTCAGAGCCATGCCCTTCGGGCTATACATAGCCCCAAGGATCTTCACGAAGCTTGCAAATGCAGTTGTTCATCAACTACAGTACACCTAAAAGGTGTTCAGGTAGTGGCCTACTTGGACGATTGGCTGGTGTGGGCAGCATCCGAGACGGAATGCATGCAAGCCTCCAAGATAGTGATCCAGTTCCTAGAACATCTGGGATTCAAGATCAATGTCCAAAAGTCTCGACTATCTCCAGCTCAGAAGTTTTAATGGCTTGGAATACACGAACTTACAGTCACACCGCTTCTCCATTCCGTCAAAGAAGAGGAGTGAGATAGCGGGATCTGTCAAGAGACTTCTGAAATCCGGTCAGATATCAAGACGCCAACAGGAGAGAGTGCTGGGCTCTCTTCAGTTCGCTTCAGTGACACACCCAGTGCTAAGAGCATGTACTCTGCATGCCTTCCATCAGGACGACATGGCTATCTCACCCAAAAATAGATTTCTCCGTTTTGACCTATTCTTTAGTATCCTTCTCCCTTCAACTTCCATTCTTAAGTTGGTGGTTTATATTCAGATGACCATCATACTACAAATCCCCACTGGCTTCGTACTTACACCCTCCATGTTAATTAAAACCTTAATTAGGTCTAATTGACATCATTCTTAAGTTATCTTTCCACCATAAATTCCATTCTTACCTTGCAGATTTTCATGAAGTGTGGTGTCCATAATCAATTGGCACAGAAATGAAACTTGTACCTTTCATGTTAATTAAATCCAATTTTGGAAGGTTTTGGGGTGGTGCCCCCTATGACACCCACCACCTGCGGAATGTAAGAATGGCTTTTCTGTTTGAAGGCTGGCTAGTACTACACCCTAAGCATCTCAAACCTTTTGTACCCTCCATGCTAATTAAACTTCACCCAGCTCCCAGACTATATATTCCCTAAAAAAGAGCAAAAGGGTTTGTATTTAGAGTCGGAATAAGTTACTTTTGGAATTTGCTATAGTAAAGCATTCAGATTTTTATTTTGCATAAGAACCAAATTAGTGTACATATTATATAAGTACTTTTTGGGCTCAAGCCATGTCGTCCTGATGGAAGTTCCTTAAAGGCAGCTTCCTAGGGTATATTACAACTACGGCGATATTCCCAGAGAATTTACCTTCAGGTACCCAGAATTCTAACTCCTGGAGCGAGTATCCCTAAAAAGACCTTAGGGATATCGTAAATATCAGTGGACGTATTCTTGACACGCCTCATAGCAATCTATACCCCGAATAGAGTTAACACTTCGTAGGGGTCAAATGGCAAGAAAACGAAAACGATAAGAAAGGGGGGAGCCGTTCATAAGGCATCTCTCCTCCCCGTTTCGAAAGCGTGCCCTGCGCCGCTCACGGCGCCATCTGTATTCCTTTTTGCGTAGCTCTACGACTCGGTGTGTTTTCCCTGTTTTCTACCCAATCTTGGAATTTTCTCGCTTAATAATGCTTTCTCCAACTTCTTCTGCCTCGGATAAGTTAAGTACTATTTCTTTTATGTATAAATGTAGGCTCTTGGTTAAAATTAAAGTAATTAAAAGAGTTATCTTTGATACAAGAGCTGTTGCCTGCTGGAGGCATCATGGATGCTGTCGCTCGCTAGAATAGGATTTATTTGTTAGCAAGAGCGACGTTCCCAGCCCCTTTGCGCTTAAATATTAGCTACTTAGCTTATTTAGGAATTCTGTTATGATGCGATAGTAGTGTGCCTGGCGAAGTTTTGCCAAGGCTGCCAACACTAGTCTTCGTAGGCTAGCTGTTGGCCTATGTACTTCCTGCATGATAATTAGTCTTCCAAATGTGAATTTATTGCTTTAAGCGTTAAGCAACGTTATACATATAAGTCCTTTTCGAGTACCTTCCAAGATAGTATTGGTGTGAGTTTCGGTGAATTAGGTAATCGATTCTCTTAGTGCCTAGGCTAGGTTGTCTTAGGTCATTATAATATTATCTGTTCCCCGTTTGCTCCCTTCTCTTTGGGGAAGGGGCAAACCCTTTCCCTCTGTTTAAGCCTTAGGCTTAACTCTAGTGGTTTATTTGAATTAATCTTCAAATATATCTATGCTGGAGTAGTACTGTACCTTCCCGTTCCAACTGAATTGGTTCAGAGGGGGACAGTACAACAGTGTTTAGTCTGAGCCCGGTTTGTCTGGCATGGGGCAGAGTCTCCCTTGCTGATTGACTCGGGCATTAAGGGTTATCCCCTTGGTCCACCTTGTTGGGTTCCAGTAGTGATCCCTTTACTCGGTGACTCATCAGACTGTCCTATTGCCGTTCCAGTCTCGGGATATGTTCCCTTTTCTGGAAGGGCAATTCCTTCCTTGCCGTGGTTCTTGGGAGGCAGCCAGTAGTGCCGGCCTCCCTCTCGGGTCTTTCTCTAACTGAGATGAACTGTCTTAGTTGGGAATGACCCTTAACCAAGGTAAGGTTGGATAGGACCCTCTGTCCTTCCCTTCTTTTTTCCGTTCCTTGTGTCAGTCGTCTGCATCCTTGCCTAGCCTAGGTTGGGATGAGGAACTGGCGTGGTCTCCTGTCGGCCGGCAGAGTGTGCCGACCGGCAGAGACCATTACTTCGAGTGCTGCCCGGTCCTTTCTTGGTCCCTCCATCGCTGCCGTCTGTAGATTCAGTAGGCAGCGGTTAGGAAGCTTGACTTAGTGTCTCCCCTTCCTTTCGGCACTCTTTCGGGTGCCGGGCCCAGAGACTCATAGTCTCTTAACCCGGCACTCATTCTATTGTCTTAGTATGTGTTGTCCTTGCCGTCTGCCGGCCTACAGGCCGGCCGTCGGTGGGGAGGGGTGTTCTCCAGTTCTCTTGCTGTCGGTCGGCGTTGGGTGTATACCTTTGCCGGCCGGTCTCTTGCTCATCTGTCGGCCACTACAAGTGGGGCCGGCAGCCGAGCGCTGCCTAGTGTGGGGGGCCAGCCGGCAGGGTTTGTTTACTGCTGCCGGCCGGCCTGCGACACTGCCCAGTCAGCCGGCCACTAAGAATGATGGCCGGCAACGCAGTGCAAACCGGGTGGCTGCGGTCCGGCAACCACTGCCGGCCGGTTCAGGCATGGGATCTGGAGTTCTCCCCAATAAGGGTGATCTGATGTTGTGTACTTGAGATCTACCTTTCGAAAAACGGGGGGGGGGGGGGGGTGCTGACCGGCAATAGCCGGCTGGCACACCACCCTCAGGTACTGTATCAGTCCTCTCTTGGTGGTATATTCAACCAAGGGAGTTCATGATGTAGTAGGTTACAACACTGTCTTTTCTATCTTACTTGTGTTACTGGTACAATCACTTGGTGTCGCCTTACAAGGATAAAAGATAATTCTTTTATCCCTGGCCGGAATGGTAATATTTTACCTTAGGTGTGAGCTACACCTAAATTTCCTTTGGAAATACGTTCTCTGGTTATTCTAGTAAAGACTAACTATGTGACTTGGCTGGTGGGCTTCCACAGGTGTTTGTGGGGGTTTCACAAGTAGGTGTCTTTCCCTTATTCTTGTTGAATACTCATTTGTTACATGTGAATTGAAATTCACTTGATATTCATGGAAATTTTTCTTCTTTTACAGGAGGAGCATCCGAAGTGTGATAGTGTCTTCTGCAATGTCCGCAGTAAGAACTTTTGCGGACATGCCTCGTGTAGGAGGCACGCGGCTTGTGCAGCCTCCAATGATGACCATCGTTACTGGGATCCGCAGGTATGTGCTGTATGTACTAACCTGCTATCAGAGGCTTTTGAATCCCCTAGGTCGGCGGAGTCAAGAGATACAGCGAGGGAGAGGCTTCGCTTATGGGTAAGGGGTTTTCAGAAAAACACCACTGGACCTTATCTTCCTAACGAGAAGATGAGGGCATACCTTTTTCCCAAGGCTTCCCCTGATGCTGTTGTTCCCCAGCCTCGGCCGGAGATCCCTCTGATCCAGATTCCAGTGGAGGAGGATGTCGCTGACGCCATGCAGGACATCCAGTTGGACGACAAGATGTCCGACTTGTCCGATCGTGCGGAGCAGGATCTCCTCGCAGAGGGCGAGGAGGAGGATCGAGATCCTATTGCCGTGGAGGAAGAGGTTCCCGTATCATCAGACGTGCCGGTTCAGGTCTCTGAACCTATCCCCTCTACCTCGTCCGCTCTTCCAGCAGAGGTTGGACAGGCTCTCTCTTCCATCGTTGGTATGATCCAACAGATGCAGAGGGAGAATAATCAGAAGGCCGCTACTTTGGAGCTCCAGATGCAGAAGATCACAGCATCACGTGGACCTCCAAAGAAGCTCAACGTTAAGGACCTTCCTCTGTGCTCGGATGCCAACCCGTGGAGATATGCCGAGCACATGCCGATGACGATTGGGAAGATCGTCATGTCGGAGAAACTGGGCTCAGTTCCCCTTGAGGAGGTGGAATTCTGGCCCAGTAGAGGGGCCTACCCGGACTGCTATGTCCGTTTGAAGAAGGAGCCGGCTTCGAAGGAGGAGACGGAACCAAAGGAGGTGATTATCCTGGATCACTCCAAGGCTCAAGCCACTTTAACAGCTGCTTTAAAGGAGAGGGGGTTCTCAAACTCAAAAGTTGCCGCTTTGAGTAAGAAGCACCCCTCCTTTGTATCCTCCCCGGCTAGGGCCTTCCCCTTTATGCAAAAGGGGTTTGCGGCCGTCATGAAGGCGGTTGAAGCTGGCAAGCCGTGCCCGTCTTTGGAGGAATGTAAACCTCTATCGTTGGCATTGCCAATGGACAATAAGGACTGGAAGGTGCACCTTACTTTCTCGGTTGGGAAGTTGGACGCCGACATTGCAGGACAGCAGTTCGGCGAAAACCTTCCCAAGTTGTCGGAATTCCTCCTACGGAGGGAATTGGACACAAAGGAGCGCCTGGCAGCCTCGATGTCTCTCCAGACCAACATGGAGACGATGGCTAGCGACCCCAAGATGCCAGAGATGTTCATGGTTATGGCCAAAATCCATCTGGCCACAGTAACCAAGGACCTCTATTGCTTTGTTAAAGCAAGGAGGGCCTGTAGGGAGTTTGTGTTCGCCTCGGCCACAGTGAGACATGAACCCAAGAGGCTAATTTCATCCAGCATCTGGGGTAAAGATCTCTTTCCCAAGGACGTGGTCAAAGAGATCGTGGACAAGGCAGCCACTGAGAACCGCAATCTTCTCCTGAAGTGGGGCCTGTCCCTTAAGAGGAAGTCTTCTCCGGATGAGGGCCCTCAGCCGAAAGGAAAGGCGAAGAAGTCAAGGTTTTCCTCCCGTCCAGCCAAGTCCTTCAAACCGCAAAGACAACAGCAGCAGCAGCCAGCTTTGCCTCCGGTTCCACAACTGGTAGCCCAGACCCCGACCACCTTCCAATGGGTTCCCCAAGCCATGTCATCAGCGTCCCCGGCATTCAATCCCGTGTTCGAGGGACAGTCGACCACGTTTCGTGCAAGACCCAGAGGAGCAGCTAGAGGGTCATCAAGACGCCCCTCTAGGGGACGAGGATTCAGAGGTGGTCGCGGCCAGGGAGGCAAGACTGCAGGGCAGTCAAAGTGAAGTGTCGCCGGTAGGTGGGAGACTTCAGTATTTCCGGGATCGCTGGACCTTCGATCCCTGGGCCCACAGCCTTCTCAAAAATGGACTGGGTTGGAGTTGGTACAGTACTCCGCCCCAGTGCCCTCAATTTTTCCAACACTCCACCCCCGTTTTGGAGGAGTACATCCAAGATCTGTTGGAGAAAAAGGTGATCAGGAGGGTAAAGTCCATCAAGTTCCAAGGGAGGCTGTTTTGTGTTCCCAAGAAAGACTCGGGGAAACTCAGAGTCATTCTGGACTTGTCACCACTCAACAAGTTCATAGTGAACCACAAGTTCAAGATGTTAACGTTACAACACATAAGGGCCTTACTGCCCAAGAGGGCATATACCGTCTCCATCGATTTGTCAGACGCATATTGGCACGTTCCAATAAGTCGTCGTCTCTCCCCCTACCTAGGATTCAAGCTACAACAAAAACTTTACGCTTTCAGGGCGATGCCCTTCGGACTAAACATAGCCCCAAGGATCTTTACGAAGCTTGCGAGCGCAGCTCTCAAACAGTTACGCCTAAAAGGGTTCCAGGTAGTAGCCTACCTGGACGATTGGTTGGTGTGGGCAGCATCCAGAGCAGAATGCTTGCAAGCTTCCCTACAAGTGATTCAGTTCCTGGAATATCTAGGCTTCATGATCAACAGAAAGAAGTCTCGTCTTTCTCCAGCTCAGAGGTTCCAGTGGTTGGGAATTCACTGGGATCTAGTGTCACACCGTCTTTCCATCCCGATGTCAAAGAGGAAGGAAATAGCGGGGTCTGTCAGGAGACTTCTAGGTTCCGAGAGGATATCAAGACGCGAACAAGAGAGGGTTTTGGGCTCTCTTCAGTTTGCATCAGTAACAGACCCAGTGCTAAGAGCACAGTTAAAAGATGCAGCGGGAGTATGGAGAACCTTTGCATCGAAAGAGCGAAGGGACTTGAAGAGACCGGTCCCACTTCGACTACGTTCTCTTCTCAGACCGTGGTCTCAAGCCAGTCGTCTAAAGAGGTCTCTACCTCTTCAGCCACCCCCCCCGTCAGTGACAATCCACACAGACGCCTCAAAGGTAGGGTGGGGGGGTCACTCCCATCGGAAAAAAGTGCAAGGGATCTGGTCCAAGCTATTTGGGACCTTTCACATAAACTTTCTAGAAGCTATGGCAGTACTTCTTACCCTGAAGAAAGTATCCCCACGTCACTCGATCCACGTAAGGTTGGTACTGGACAGCGAGGTGGTTGTGAAATGTCTGAATCGGCGGGGATCGAGATCCCCACCTCTCAACCAGGTAATGTTAGCCATATTCCGACTGGCGGAGAAGAAGAAGTGGCACCTGTCAGCAGTTCACCTTCAAGGAGTCCGGAATGTGACCGCGGACGCTCTATCCAGGGTTACACCGATAGAGACAGAATGGTCCCTAGACGCAGGATCATTCTCTTTCATCTTGAGACAAGTCCCAGAACTGCAGATAGACCTCTTCGCGACGAAGGACAACAAGAAGCTGCCGAAATATGTGTCCCCATACGTGGACCCCTCGGCAGAAGCAATAGATGCGATGTCCCTCGATTGGAACAGATGGTCCAGGATCTACCTGTTTCCCCCTCACAATCTGATGTTGAGGGTCCTCAACAAACTGAGATCCTTCAAGGGAGTAGCAGCAATAGTGGCCCACAAGTGGCCGAACAGTGTATGGTTCCCTCTAGCTCTGGAACTACGACTGAGGTTTCTACCACTCCCGGACCCAGTTCTGTCCCAGCAAGTCCAGAAGTCGACTGTCTTCGCTTCATTACAGAAAACCCGAACCCTGCAGCTCATGATTTTCTCTCCCTAGCGGTGAAGAAACGGTTCGGAATCTCGAAAGATAGCATCGACTTCCTGGAAGAATACAAGTGTAAGTCTACTAGGAGGCAGTACGAATCTGCGTGGAAGAAATGGGTAGCCTTTGTCAAAGATAAGAACCCGCACGAGATCTCTACGGAGTTCTGCCTATCCTTCTTCATTCACCTCCACGGACAGGGGCTGGCGGCGAACACAATTTCTACATGTAAGTCAGCTCTAACAAGACCCATTCTATATGCCTTCCAGGTAGACCTCGCTAACGAGATGTTTGATAAGATCCCAAAGGCCTGTGCTAGGCTTAGACCATCAGCTCCTCCAAAGCCTATTTCATGGTCGTTAGACAAAGTCCTTCATTTTGCCTCATTACTAGATAATGAGGAATGTGCGTTGAAGGACCTGACTCAAAAAGTGATCTTCCTTTTTGCCCTTGCTTCTGGGGCCAGAGTTAGTGAGATTGTGGCCCTCTCGAGAGAGGAGGGCCGAGTTCCGTTCCTGGATGGGGGAGAACTGAACCTGTTTCCGGACCCTACGTTTCTCGCTAAGAACGAGTTGCCCACCAACAGGTGGGGTCCCTGGAGAATCTGCCCTCTGAAAGAAGATGCATCTCTATGTCCCGTAGAATGCCTTAAGGTCTATCTTCGTAGAACTTCAGACTTCCATGGGGGCCAACTATTCAGAGGAGAAACATCGGGCTCGAATTTATCTTTAAATCAGCTTAGGGCGAAAATTACATATTTTATTCGCAGAGCGGATCCTGACAGTTCACCCGCAGGTCATGATCCGAGGAAAGTTGCTTCATCCTTAAACTTCTTTAACTTTATGGATTTTGAACACCTTCGTTCATACACTGGCTGGAAGTCTTCCAGGGTATTCTTTCGCCACTATGCTAAGCAAGTGGAGCAGCTAAAGAGGTCTGTGGTAGCAGTTGGTTGCGTCGTTAACCCTGCTGTTTAACTCTGCGAGGAACAGCGGAATCATTTGGGACTTGGATTCTTGGGTGAATGGTTAGTTATATGCGTTGATATAACTGGTAGTGAAGGCTCTCAGAGCCCACAGTGACTGTTCCAACGTTATGGTGATGGTAGCACAAGTACAGACAGGTGTGCCAAGCGTTTGCCAACGCTATTGTCAGCAAAGTAGTAACATGGACGTTAAGTTTGATACCGGGGTATGTGTAAGTGACACATATGTTTTCTTTCAGATAATCATTCATCCATGCACTACAGTACTTGTGTAAATTGTTGGTCATCCACCTAGCATATGTACATATTTATGGTGACCATGTCTATTTATTGTTTCTCAATAAACTTGTTCTCGGGAACCTTGCGTCTCCTTCACCTATTTTTGATTTCATATTGATTTTTGAGCATTTAGCCTATGTATATTAATCGGGGATATCTATAATAGCCTATTCCTTAATGCAAAGCCTGGATTATACTGGTTTATACTTTCCTTAGCAATAAGGACTCCACCCCTTTCTGAGGATGGTGGTAGCAGCAAGTTTAATCCTACGCAGATATAACCTTTTGTCTAATTTTACTTCGACCAGGGTGCTGGTCGGGACTTTTCCTTTGGATACTGTAGTCCCGTAAGACTTCGCTTTACTTCATATAGAGTGAGACCACTATATGGTACTGGCTGGCGAGTGATTCATACATAGGTATATGTACTCTTCGTTCGTTTCTAGAGTCTAGTAGGACTCCTCCCTGTAGGGGGCAGGAAGCACTTTCATGGCTTATGATTAGTGAAAAGATGTATAACGGTAACATCTTAGGTCTGTCAGTCGAGTTGACTAAGAAACATTCTTGGGGAGTACGGCACGTATTGAGAATCCACAGATACAGTAATGCTCTGGTATACTTCCATCAGGACGACATGGCTTGAGCCCAAAAAACGGATTTTGAGCGAAGCGAAAAATCTATTTTTGGGTAAGATAGCCATGTCGTCCTGATGGACCCGCCCTGCTCCTTTTCAAAAAAAAAAAAATAAAATAAATAAATAAGAGTGAAAAGGATAGTAGGACCCCTCCCTACATACAGTATCTGTAGCACCTCGTGTATCGCTACAAGGAATACAGATGGCGCCATGAGCGGCGCAGGGCACGCTTTCGAAACGGGGAGGAGAGATGCCTTATGAACGGCTCCCCCCTTTCTTATCGTTTTCGTTTTCTTGCCATTTGACCCCTACGAAGTGTTAACTCTATTCGGGGTATAGATTGCTATGAGGCGTGTCAAGAATACGTCCACTGATATTTACGATATCCCTAAGGTCTTTTTAGGGATACTCGCTCCAGGAGTTAGAATTCTGGGTACCTGAAGGTAAATTCTCTGGGAATATCGCCGTAGTTGTAATATACCCTAGGAAGCTGCCTTTAAGGAACTTCCATCAGGACGACATGGCTATCTTACCCAAAAATAGATTTTTCGCTTCGCTCAAAATCCGTTATTTAATCATACAGTGCCATGAAATAAAAAAGAACTATATGAAGCACATACCTGTAATAATGTATCCATTCCATGAGCACCAACTAAAACTCTATACTTGCGAGACATAGCTTTAAGTGCTCTGCATCCATCACGTCTGTCTTCCAACAAAGTAGATGACTGAACACGATCTATCAAACGCTCAACCTGATGAGAAAAAAAATTATGAAAGTTCCATAAAATGCACAAATCTTTAAAATAGGATTGTATGAATTTTTCCTATCTAAAAATGAGAAATTTGGAAGTAATATGTTATTTTCATTATAAAATAAATTTTTGAACATATTTACCTGGTGGTTATATATATAGCTTACGTCCCTGACGTCATGGCAGAAAAATTCAAAACTAGCGCCAATCGCCGATTGGATAACCAGGTGTGCTACCCATGCGCCCCTGGCGAGGTACCCAGAAACCATTCCATCGGTATTCATATCTTCCATGCCTCTAGTCTCTAGAGGGGAGGAGGGGGGGATTTTAATTACTGTATATATAACCACCAGTTAAGTATGTTAAAAAATTTATTTTATAATGAAAATAACATTTTTAAACACAAGACTTACCTGGTGGTTATCTATATAGCTGATTAACAACTTTGGTGGAGGGTTAGAGACAGCCAATATAGTTGGAATTCTGCTTAAGAGTTTTTTAAATACAAAACAAACTTAAGGGTTCATACCTGATAAGGAAGCTGACTTCAATGATACTCTGCCATTATGTCTGCTTTCCTTATGAGATCCAGCGGTCCTCTCAGGGGGCTGAAGATCCCTAGGAGCTGCCAACCGGTGATCACACCTCTTTGTGACAGAGCCTCCTCTAATACCCCTTCCGAGGCGCTCTCAAGGAACAAAAAAGACCACCTGACAAATCAATGATTGCAGAAGACTGTCGCAATCTCCACAAGACAACTATATAAAAACACCAAATAAGAGTTCCAAGAGAAAAAAAAAGGTATTAGGATTACGGGAAAGTAGTGGCGGATCCTTCTCCCACTACTGTACCCGCTGCTACAAACGGTCCCAGAGTATAGAGTCTGGACATTTTTCAAATAGTGTGAGGCAAAAATAGATTTGCTTCTCCAGAAGGTTGTGTCCATAATGCTTTGCAAGGAACGATTTTGCTTGAATGCCACCGAAGTTACCACAGCTCTTACTTCGTGAGTCTTTACTTTCAAAAGACTAAAGTCTGTCTCACTGCAGTGAGAATGAGCCTCTTTAATTAGAAGTCTAATAAAGTAAGACAGAGCATTCTTGGACATTGGCAAGGAGGGTTTCTTCACCGAGCATCACAATGCTTCCGACTTGCCTCTTAAATTCTTTGTTCTGACTAAGTAAAACTTGAGGGCCCTTACTGGACATAAAACTCTCTCTAGCTCATTTCCAACCACGTCCGCCAGGTGCAAAATCTGAAAGGCCTTAGGCCAAGGTTGGGAAGGGCACTCATTCTTAGCGAGAAAACCCAATTGCAATGAGCAGATCGCTTTACCGTCCTGAAAATGACAAATTCGTAGATAATTTGTATTTTTCCTAACTATTCAAACCTTAACTATTTACATGGGGTAATTACTTTGGCGTAGCTGAATGACGAGCCATAAAGTTTTAACGAGGGTTTCCTACCCCACCGCTAGTTAGCAGGGGGGTAGGGAGGGGTAGCTAGCTGCCCCTCCCCCCTCACACACACACCGGTGAATAGCTCACTTTACTTAGAGGTAGGACTTATCTTGGGGGACAGGGCTGGCGGGCACATAACTGTAAATAGCTAAGGTTTGTATAGTTAGGAAAAATACAAATTATCTACGAATTTGTCATTTGTTCCGTAACTGAAATACAAACCACGCTATTTACATGGGGTGACTTAACCCTTAGGAAGGGAGGTAAGTCCCCTGCCATACTGGCTTTGGCTTGCCCGGGTGCCCGGACCCGAGTTTATTAACAGAACTCTAGGGTCTAGGGGCAGCAGTTGTGAGACTGCTGCGGCCTACGTAAGTTGTGTGTGAAGGTGAGCAGTGACTCGTCCTAGGAAGTTGACCTGGAGTTCTTCAGATGGAAATCTAGGCTAGGACTCTCCCAATACCACTTCGTCAGGGTATGGGGACATGACAGTATTACAACTTAATACAGTACTAGGAATACAAGGGAGCATGGTTTACCTGCAGAGGTTTTAAGTCAGCTGTGCAAAGGACCCAGGATGCTGTTCCTCTCCAAGGGAGGAGAGGATGAAGAAAAGAAAAGGGCCAGACAGATTTTTTCATTCACACGGACTAAAACCGGGTAACAATACCCTCAACCTTCTGCTACCTGTCCAATAAGGAGCCTGAGGTTAGACCAGCTGTTGTGCAGCCACCACAGGGCCGATAGAGAATGTATCGAGCCTCCTGTGTGTCACGTCTTGCAGGTAGTGGGCCATGAAGGTGGTCTGACGCTTCCACACCACAGCTTGCAAGACCTGCGTCACCGAAAAGTTCTGCTTGAAGGCCAGGGACGTAGCCACGCCCCTGACGTCATGCGCCCTAGGGCGACGTGACGGAGGAGGGTCAGGATTCAAGGCCAGGTGGATTACCTTACGAATCCAGGCTGAGATGGTATTCCTGGTGACCCTCCTCTTCGTTTCCCCGGTGCTGACGAACAAAACTCGCACCTGGGGGCGGACTGCAGCTGTTCTTTTAAGATACAACCTCAGACTCCTGACTGGGCACAGTAGGAGATGGTCTGGGTCATCTGTTAAAGAACGGAGACTCGAAACCTGGAAAGAGTCGAACCTAGGGTCTGGCACTCCCGGGTTTTGAGTCTTGGCAACATACTCAGGGACGAACCTGAACGTTACCTCCCCCCATCCCCTTGAATGGGCGACGTCGTAGGAGAGACCATGAAGTTCGCTGACTCGCTTGCCCGAGGCCAAAGCTAGCAGGAACACCGTCTTCCAGGTAAGGTGGCGATCAGAAGCCTGGCGTAGTGGTTCGTAGGGAGGTCTCTTAAGAGACCTGAGAACTCGAACCACGTTCCAAGGAGGAGGTCTCACTTCCGACTGAGGGCAGGTAAGCTCGTAACTCCGTATGAGAAGAGACAGTTCCAGCGAGGAGGAAATGTCCATTCCTTTGAGCCTGAAGGCAAGACTTAAGGCTGAGCGATAGCCTTTCACTGCCGAGACTGAAAGGCGCATTTTTTCCCGCAGATAAACGAGGAACTCCGCTATTGCTGGTAAAGTGGCATCGAGGGGAGAGATACCCCTTCCAAGGCACCAACCACAGAAAACTCGCCACTTCGCCTGGTAGACTCCTGCGGATGACCTGCGCAGGTGGCCAGACATCCTTTCCGCAACTTGTAGCGAAAATCCTCTCTCTGTGAGGAGATGCTGGATAGTCCCCAGGCGTGAAGCCAAAGCGATGCTACGGCTTTGTGGTAGATGTTGGAGTGTGGTTGTCTGAGTAGCTCGCGACGTGGAGGGAGCTCCCTCGGGATCTCCGTGAGGAGCTGCAGGAGGTCCGGGAACCACTCTGCATGATGCCATAGCGGAGCTATCAGGGTCATCGAGAGATTGACCGATGTTCTGGTCTTGTTGAGTATACTCCTCATCAGACAGAACGGGGGAAAGGCGTACACATCGACGTTGTCCCACCGTTGTTGGAAGGCATCTTGCCAGAGAGCCTTGGGGTCCGGGACTGGGGAGCAGTACAGCGGGAGCTTGGTGTTCAGCGCCGTAGCGAACAGATCCACAGTCGGGGAACCCCACAAAGTCAGGACTTTGTTGGCTATCTGAGGATCCAAAGACCACTCGGTATTCACTATCTGCGTCGCTCTGCTCAGACTGTCGGCGAGCACATTCCTCTTGCCTGGAATGAAGCGAGCCGCTAGTGAAATCGAGTGGACTTCGGACCATCTCAGGATCTCTACTGCAAGATGGGAGAGCTGTTCCGAAAAGGTACCTCCCTGCTTGTTGATATAAGCCACCATCGTGGTGTTGTCGCTCATTACCACCACCGAGTGGCCCGCCAGGACCTGGTGGAACTTCTGAAGAACCAGGAATACGGCCTTCATTTCTAGCAGGTTTATGTGAAGGTACTTTTCTGATTCTGACCACAGGCCTGAGGTCCTGTGGTTCAGAACGTGGGCCCCCCACCCTTTGTTTGATGCGTCCAAAAACAGCATCAAATCCGGGGAAGGGACGAGAAGATCCACTCCCTTTCGTAGGTTCTCGTCTGCCACCCACCAACTGAGGTCCGCTCGTTCCGCAGATCCCATGGGGATCAGGATGTCCGGGGAGTCGAGTCCTTGACTCCACCGAGACTTGAGTCGCCACTGGAGGGATCTCATCCTGAGGCGGCTGTTGGGAACGAGACGGGTCAGGGAGGAGAGGTGACCGAGGAGACGAAGCCACGATTGGGCTGGGGGTTCCTCTCGATTGAGGAAAGGTTTCGCAACCTTCCTCAGCCTTGCTATCCTTTCGTCTGATGGGAAGGCTTTGTGGAGATTGGTGTCTATGACCATGCCTAGTTATACCAGTTTCTGAGAGGGCTGCAGAGAGGACTTCTCGAGATTTACCACAATCCCCAGATCTTGGCAAACTTCGAGGAGCCTGTCTCGGTGGCGAAGAAGGGTCGCCTCCGAGTCTGCCAGGATCAGCCAGTCGTCCAGATAACGAAGGAGACGGATGCCGATCCTGTGAACCCATGAAGAGATGATGGTGAAGACTCTGGTGAACACCTGAGGAGCTGTGGAGAGACCGAAACACAACACCTTGAACTGGTAGATCTTGTTGTCTAGGCAAAATCTCAGGTACTTCCTTGAAGACGGATGGATTGGGATCTGGAAGTACGCGTCCTTCAGGTCCAGTGTGCACATAAAGTCTCGCGGTCTCACTGCAAGCCTGACCGTGTCTGCCGTCTCCATGCTGAACGGAGTCTGTTTGACAAACCCGTTCAGGGTCGAGAGGTCGATGACTGGTCTCCAGCCTCCAGACGCCTTTCTCACAAGAAAGAGTCGACTGTAGAAGCCTGGGGACCCATCTACGACCTCCTGGAGAGCGTCCTTCTCCAACATGGTTTGGACTTCGGCCCGGAGGGCCTGCCTTTTTGCCGATCCCATGGCAAAAGAGCTCAACGACACTGGGTTCGCTGTCAGGGGAGGTAGAGAGGCTGTGAACGGGACGCGATAACCTAGAGAGATCACGGAGATAGTCCAGGCATCCGCCCCGAGTTGCTGCCACCTTGTCGCGCAACTCTAAAGGCATCCCTTCACTGGTGGACATGAAGGGGGATTGCCAACCCTAGCACTCCCGGCCTCGGCTGGTACCTCTAGGTTTTTGCCTCCCCTGGAGGACTTCTTGCCCCTCCTGCTCTTGGCAGGAAAGGGCTTAGACACCTTGGGCTTCGCTGCGGTGGTCGTCGTCTTTGTGTTCTTAGCAGGACTGGGCTGCTGGACTGCTGGAGGCTTGAAGGGCCTCGATGTCAGGGTCCTGGTTGGATTTCCTCCACCTCTCGGCAGTGAGCTCCACGTCCTTAGGCTCAAACAGGCTCTTACCGAGAACGGAAGTGTCTGAGCCTGCTAGACTCCGCACTGGGTACCTTATGATGGAACCTCTCGGCCACAGCGTCCCGATGCTTGAGGATCGTGTTGGCCCACAAGCTCGAGACTTGGTGGGACAGAAACTCAATGGTCCATGTGCCCGAGAGAAGAAAGGTTTCCAGCGCTTTCCTGGTGCTTTCTTTGGAGAGGTCCTCGGGCCGCACCAGGATGCCCATAGACCCCAGCCAGATGTCGAGCCATGAAGTGGCCTGCATGGCGCACTTGATGACCTTCTCCTGGCTCAGGGTCTCAGTGGCTGAGGACACGTGCCGGTTGGAGAGTCTCTCAAGAGGGACTCCCCCTGTGAGTTCTTCCACGGAGTGATGCAAGGGAAGACTCCTCGAGGATCTCGAAGTACCTCCTCTGATGCACTCGAGGAGGAGGGAGGAGCTTAGTACCGGCACTCGATCTGCTGGAGGAGGCAAGCTCAGCGAGCTGGCACATGACCTTGTCCCTGGCACTCTTCATCCCTTGGGACCAGGGCAAAGCTGCACTGGCCCTAGAGGGCTTCCGAGTGCCGTAGACGCGGTCCAGGACCGTATCCTTCCCTTCACGAGGTGGGACCTCAGGGTCTGGGATCTCATTAAGGTTCCTCATGAGGGTCAGGACTTGCCAGAACGCTTGTTCTGACTCCTGGTGCTCTCCTCCCGAAGGACTTGCAGCGAAGTCTCCTGTCCCCAGTGGCTCTTCCTGGGGGGACACGTGGACATCCTCGACGGCTCTAGACGGTTCCTGCCTGATCCTAGCTGACGATTTGGGAATCGTCTTAGAGTCCTTAGGCTCCCTCCTGGGCGGGATGTAGGACTCGAGAAGCGAAGGAGGCAGGTCCTTCTCCACCTATGGACGAGGAGACCTCTCGGGAAGAGGAGGAACCTCCCCCATTGGTGCGATGGGGGAGTATTCCTGCTCGTCCGACTCTCCTGAGGAGGTGTAATCCTCCTCTGCAGGGGAGGACGAGAAGGTCTGAGGGGGAGTAGGAGCCTTGCGTAAGGATCTGCGAGGGGACAGAATAGGCCTCGAAGGAGGATCCACGGGAGAGACTCCTCTCTTCCTCTTCAGGGTGAGGAGGCTGCCGCTGGTTCGTGACCCGAATCAGAGAGGGCTGGCTTAATCGCCTACATAAGAGCTCTGAGTAGGGTGCCGAACCAGGGCTGCTGTCTGACAGTCGCGCTGTCGGACACTCCCTCTGGAGGGAAAGGGATCGAGGGATCCCTAGGAGGAGTCGACAAACGAGGGTTCGCCTGCAGGGCTGAAAGAGAAGAAGAATCCCTAGACCTGTCCGGGGAGCGGCCCCCCCTCTGGCGAGCGCGCTGGTCTGCGCTTGCGAGGAGGGGAGCGCGACGAGGAAGGGTCCGCCTGGCGGCGATCGCGTTGGGGCTCGTGCATCGGGCTCTGGTCAGGGTCGCGCGTGGATGGATGGCGCGATACTGGAACTCACTCGCGCACGCACGCACCCGCGTGGGCAGGGGCGGGCGCGAGGGCGCGCAGGTGGGTGTTCAGGAGCGATGGCACGGTGGCGCGCTGGCGCGTGGGCGCACAGCAGCTGGAGCGGGAACATGGCCGCGAGAGCGCGTAGGCGATGGCGTAGGCGTGCGGAAATCAGGAGCTAGAGCAGGAGGAGGCTGAACGCGCGGGCGCGCAGCGACCTGGCGCGGCCCCGAAGGGCGCGAGATACCGGGGGCGCCTGAGCGTGTGTCCGGAAGAACCGGCTGAGAGCGCGTTAGCGCTGGAGCAGGGTCGCGAGCGACCTGGGGGCGAGAAGGTTGGCGCTGGTCCGATAAGACTGGCACACTCACCTGTGGGCGCGCTGGCCGCCCTAGCGATCGTGGGCACGCATGGCCCGCATCAGGATGCGGTCGCACCGGAGTGCGCTGCTGCGGAGGACGCGCGGGGCGAGCCGCGTGAGGGCACTCTGGAGTTCGTTGGGTAACCTTAGTTGTCTTAAATACAGGAACGGGGCACGTAGCAGGAATAGGGCGCGATACTGGAGCGTCGTGCGCGATCGTTTCAGTAGCAAGCTCGTGCGGTCTAGAGGGAGAGCCCAGAGGCGGCCGTGAGCACCCGTGCGCTAACTTGGGAGCCTCTTGGGCGACGCGCTGAGCTGTAGCGACGCGTGGTCGCGTTGGTGAGCGCGTGGGCGCTGGTGCTGTAACTGTGCGCGGTCGTGTGTCGCGCATCTCCCTAGGTGGGCGCGATGGATCTAAAGTAACGCGCGTTGGTGTGCGCGTGAGCGCTGGTACTGGAACCGCGCGTGGGCACGTGTCACGCTTTTCCCCCGAAGGGCGCGACGAGTCTGCAGGAACCTGTGGACGCCTGTGCGCCAACTCAGGAACCGCCTGGACCGCACGCGATGAAACAGGAACTGGGGGGCGTCGAGGCGTGGCCGCTGGGGCACCGGTGGACGCGTAGGCGCCATATCAGGAACTGGCCGCGTGGGCGCAGGTGAGCGCGGTGGCGCTATATCAGGAGCAGGGCGCGTATGCGTAATTGGGCGCTTGCGCGCTATTTCAGGAATTGCTGGAGGGCAACGGGGCGCCGAAGGGCGTGGGCGCGCAGGGGGACCCTGGCGCGTAACAGGAACAGGGGCACGAACGCCTAAGGGTGAGCGCTGAGGCGCTATGTCAGGATCAGCAGGAACATCGGCAGACGGGCGCGCAGGCGGTGCCTGGCACTTAGGGGCGAGAGGCGCAGTTTCGCGCTCAAGTCCCTGCAGCCCCGAAGGGCCTGGAGACTACGCAGAGGCAGTATCAGGTGGCGCGTGAAGCGCATCAGGAGCTTTAGACGTAGATGGTCTGGGCGACAGGTTACAATGTCCCGAAGGACGACCATCCTCCGAAGGGGATCGCGAACGATCCCCGGAGAGGTCTAGGTTGGTAGCTGGCAGGACAGAACGGCGAATCGTCTCCTCCGCAAAGGAATGTGGTGACGACGAGCCGAAGAGGCGCCTCTTAACCCCTTTGAAGGGGGAAGGAAGGCCTCTACGGGGAAGGGGAGGGCGAGCCTTCCGCCTTATACGCCCACGAGGGGCCGTGGGATCAGCAGGCTGACCATCGATGGGCCTCCGAAGAGGAGTCTCTGTAAGTGAACTCCCCCGAGAGGGAGTATCATCGGCAGGAGAGACCGTGGGACTAAGCTCCTCCCTCGAAGGATGTTCAGAGGGGGAGTCAGAGCCTTCCACTAACTCAGCCACAGGAACGGGCGTTTGGCTAGACCCACGGGATGTTTCCGTCACAACAACGTCAACCACAGACAGAGGATCTATCTCCGCTGAAGTTGGCGATTGTTTGACGGCCGCACCCAGTTTGATCAGTCAAACAGAGCTTCCTTGGAGGGCGAACCCTGCAGCCCCAAGGAAGCCCAAAGCTGAAAAAGATCATTATTAGACACAACTCCCTCCTCCGGGGGGGGGGGGGGGGGGGAGAGGGGCAGCCGCCTCGCTATGGGAGGCAACGACCTCTCCCTCACCTCGGGATCGGTTAACATTACGGTCTACGCTACCACTCGCCGGCCTCTCGGAAGAGGCCGCCCAAGTGGGAGCTTCGGAGGAGGAAAGGGCGGCGGAAGACGACCTGGGATTTTCTCTCTTCTGAGAAGCCTCCGAAGGGGAAAGATCCCTTTTAGCCTTCTTCTTACGTCGCCGGGTAAACCTCTCCCACTGGAAGGTAGACCACTCCCTACACTCAATACACACGTTAGACCTATCACTCCGTTGGCCCCTACACAGAGGTCATAAGGAGTGAGGATCCATGTCCACGGCCGACATAAAGGTACCACAAGGGCGGCCGGGAAGTCCAGGGCACATACGCATGATGAGGAATAGAGGTCAACTTCACACACACACTGAAAAGAGAAAGCAAAAAAAATTATGGCACTCAACAAAGAGGAGAGCGCTGACAGGTCTGTCGTCTCTCCGAGCCAAAAGTAAAGTGAGCTATTCACCGGTGTGTGAGGGGGGAGGGGTAGCTAGCTACCGCTCCCTACCCCCCCCGCTAACTAGCGGTGGGGTAGGAAACCCTCGTTAAAACTTTATGGCTCGTCATTCAGCTACGCCGAAGTAATTACTCCATGTAAATAGCGTAGTTTGTATTTCAGTTACGGACCAAATCCACATTTCTACTGAGTGCATGGACTTCACTAAACCTCTTGGCTGTTGCCAGACTAACCAAGAAAAGGGCTTTCATCGTGAGGTCCTTCATAGAAGTAGAGTGCAGGGGTTCAAACCTGTCACTCATGAGAAATTTTAACACAACATCCAGATTCCATGCTGGTGAATCCTGGTGCTGTTGGTTTGTTTGAAAGGTCCAGGTTCCTGTGCCTGAACACAGTCGTCAACATACTCCTGTATCCCTTGATAGTTGATGTAGAAAAACTTCGCTTCTTTCTCAGGAATAAAAGAAAATCAGCAATCTGAGCTACAGAGGTACTGGAAGAGGAAACAGAATTGGATTGATAGACTCTGATGGTTGAAGACATCCTAGCTCTTGCAATCACCCTAGCTGCCTCCTTTGAAAAGCCTCTAGCTCTTGTGAGTCTTTCAATAGTCTGAAGGCAGTTAGTCGAAGACTTAGGAGATTTTGATGGTGTCTTACCAAGTGGGGCTGTTTGAGTAAATCTACTCGCAAAGGGAGGCTTCTGGGAGTGTCCACCATCCATTCCAGTACCTCTGTGAACCATTCTCTTGAGGGCCAGAGGGGGGCTATCAAGGTCATTCTGGTCCCTTTGCTTGCCACAAACTTTTGAAGTACTTTGTACAGGATCTTGAAAGGAGGAAAAGCGTACACATCTAGATTTGACCAATCTAGCAGGAACGCGTCTGTGTGTACTGCCTCGAGATTTGGCACTGGGGAGCAATATGTCTCTAGTCTCTTGGTCTTTGCAGTCGCGAACAGATCTATATAAGGGCGACCCTAAAGTTTCCACAGAATCTTGCACACCTCTAGGTGTAGAGTCCACTCCATGGATAGGACTTGTCCTTTCCTGCTGAGATCGTCTGCCAAAACATTCTTTTCCCCTTGAATGAACCTTGTAAGTAAAATCACCTGTCTTTCCTTTGCCCAGATGAGCAGCTCTCTTGCCGTCTCGCAAAGGGAAATCGAGTGTGTTCCTCCATGTTAGGCAATGTAGGCCAATGCCGTGGTGTTGTCTGCATTGACTTGTATCACCTTGTTTCGTACTGACCCTTTGAAGCTCTTCAGGACCAAAAGAACTGCTAGCAGCTCCTTTTGATTTATGTGGAAAGACTTCTGAATCTCTGTCCACACCCCCAATGTCTCCAGTTTGCCCAGTGTTGCTCCCCACCCCAAGTCCGAGGCGTCGGAATACAACACAAGGTCTGGGCTCTTCAGTTCTAATGAGCAACCTTCCTGAAATTTGATCGGGTCGTTCCACCACTGAAGGCAGTGTCTCATTGACTCCGTGATCGGAACACACACCTTCTCCAAATCCTTCTCCTTGTTCCAGCAAGAGTTGAGGTGAAATTGGAGTGGTCGAAGGTTCAGCCTTCCCAGAGAGACGAACTGTTCCAAAGAGGAAAGAGTCCCCAACAGACTCGTCCACCTCCTAAATATATAATCTCTTGAGATGGTATCAATGAAGATTTGTCTTTGTTGACCAGAAGACCCAATTCTTCCGTCAACTTCAATGTTGTCTGAAGATCCTTCAGGTAGCGATCTTGAGAGCGGGCTCTTAAAAGCCAATCGTCCAGGTACAGGGAGGCTCTGATGCCCCTTGAGTGGAGCATCCTCGCTACATTGAGCATAAGTCTCGTAAAGACCTGTGGGGGGGGTGTTGAGGCCGAAACGCAGGGCTCAAAACTGAAAGACTTCTCCTTGGAAAACGAATCTCAGAAAGTGCTTGAACTTCGGATGAATCAGGATATGGAAATAAGAATCCTGGAGGTCCAGTGAAACCATCCAGTTGCCTTTCTTTACCACTGCAAGCACTGACTTCGTCGTCTCCATTGAGAACTTTGTTTTCTGGATAAAGTTGTTGAGAGCACTTACGTCCAGAACTGGACGCCATCCCCCCCGAGTTCTTGGGAACCAGGAAAAGGCGGTTGTAAAAGCCTGGTGACTTCCAGTCCTGTACTTTCTCTACAGCTCCCTTCTCCAACATGAGAAACACTTGTAGCTGTAATGCTTGCCTCTAATTCCTCCCTGTACCTGGAAGAGAGATCCACAGGAGTTAACCTTAGAGGGGGTTGATTTATAAAAGGGATCCTGTAGCCCTTCCTTAGAAGCTGGATTGACCAAGGATCTGCACCCCTTTTCTCCCATGCCTGCCAGAAGATGTTTAGTCTGGCTCCTACTGCCTAAAGGCGAAAGCAGTCAGACTCTGCTTCGCCCTGTTATTGCTCCTCTTTTCTTAGTTCCCCTTCCATCTGATCTGAAGTTACCTTTAACGGAAGGTTTTCCACGAAAGGGCTGAGAAAACTTTGGAAAAGGAGTAACTTCTTTAAGTTTGCGGCTAACGAAAGATGATGGATACACTTTCCTTGCCTTCTTCGAGACCAGGTCTTGAGTGGCCTTCTGCGTCAACGAGGAAGAAATCTCCCTAATAAGATCTTGTGGGAACAGAGATGATGACAGTGGAGCATACAACAATTCAGATTTCTGAAAAGATGAAACCCCCACACAAAGAAATGAACACAATTGAGCTCTCTTTTTGAGAATGCCTGCAGTAAAAATAGCTGCTAACTCATTTGCCCCGTCCCGCAACGCCTTAT
The DNA here is from genome assembly GCF_036898095.1 of Palaemon carinicauda. Lineage (NCBI taxonomy): Eukaryota > Metazoa > Arthropoda > Malacostraca > Decapoda > Palaemonidae > Palaemon > Palaemon carinicauda. Next base: position 69,695,022 of record NC_090733.1, read on the forward strand.
TCATGCAGGACATGACGTGGATTAGGTTCGAAGAGTCCCCTTCCTTGAGTGTAGACACCTTTTTGCCCAAGGCCCCCAGAGTCCAATCAAGGAAGTTAAATATCTCGAAGGCCCTGAAGACACCTTTGAGCAAATGGTCTAATTCAGAGGTAGACCAAAACACCTTAGTCTTCCTCATGGCCGATCTACGGGGAGCGTCTACCAGGCTTGAGAAGTCTCCCTGGGCAGAGGCAGGAACTCCCAAGCTGAGAACCTTTCCCGTATTGTACCAAATACTAGACCTAGAAGCCCACCTAGTAGGGGGAAATGCGAAGGCCACTTTCCCTTGCTCCTTCTTGACACCCATCCAGTCACCCATTAATATAAGTGCTCTTTTTGATGAACGAGAGAGCACCATTTTAGTGACCAGACACTTCCTCTTAGGCTTCCCTAGAGTAAAAATAGCTGCTAACTCATTTGCCCCGTCCCGCAACGCCTTATTCATGCAGGACATGACGTGGATTAGGTTCGAAGAGTCCCCTTCCTTGAGTGTAGACACCTTTTTGCCCAAGGCCCCCAGAGTCCAATCAAGGAAGTTAAATACCTCGAAGGCCCTGAAGACACCTTTGAGCAAATGGTCTAATTCAGAGGTAGACCAAAACACCTTAGTCTTCCTCATGGCCGATCTACGGGGAGCGTCTACCAGGCTTGAGAAGTCTCCCTGGGCAGAGGCAGGAACTCCCAAGCTGAGAACCTTTCCCGTATTGTACCAAATACTAGACCTAGAAGCCCACCTAGTAGGGGGAAATGCGAAGGCCGCTTTCCCTTGCTCCTTCTTGACACCCATCCAGTCACCCATTAATATAAGTGCTCTTTTTGATGAACGAGAGAGCACCATTTTAGTGACCAGACACTTCCTCTTAGGCTTCCCTAGAGTAAACTCCGATGGAGGCGATCGTGGGGCCACAGGAATAAAAGACTCTGGGAACTCAAGATGAAAAATTTTCATAAGTTTCTTTAAGTCTACCGAATGACTAAAAGATTTAGAGTCCTCATCTTCGGATAACTCCTCAAAGGGTTCGGATGGTGAAAGAAGAACATCAGATTCTTCCTCCGATAAAAAGTCATGCCGCTCCTCGGAACGCTCGCGATCCGCGCAATCAGAGTCAAGAATCGCTATATTATGATCAATGTCCGGCCTGGATGTTTGTTGTTCAACATCGCATACAAGAGGCCGCTCGATGCTATGTACTAGAGCACGTTCATACCCTGAAGAATGTTCAATGGAAGAACGCTCGACATCACGCCTGGGAGGATGCTCGCGTTCTGCTGAACGCTCGATGGGAGGACGCTTGCGCTCCGATGAACGCTCGATGGGAGGACGCCTGGCGTCACGCTCTGAAGGACGCTCGCGTTCAGCTGAACGCTTGATGGAAGGACGCTGGCGCTCTGATGAACGCTCGATGTGAGAACACTTGACGTCACGCTCGGCGTCACACCCTGGAGGACGCTCTCGTTCTGTTGAACGCTCAATGAGAGGACGCCTGACATCACGCTCTACGTCACGTCATGGAGGACGCTTGCGTTCTGTTGAACGCTCGATGGGAGGACGCTCAAGAGCACGCTCGACATCACGCCTTGCTGAACGCTTGCAAACGCTTTCAGCAAGACGATCACTATCACTGCTAAGCGCATGAATAGCACCTCGATTGGGAGTACGCTCGACTTCCCGAAAGCCAGAGCGATCAACTTCACGTGTAGAACGTTTAACTTCACGTTCAACTCTGTACATCGCCGCATGCTCAACGCGATCAGAAACTTGATCAGCAAGTGTTCCCCGACTCTCCGCCTTGCGCCGTTTAGTGTTAAGAGAGGAGGATTCTATATTATGATACCCTTTCATGAATGAAGAAAGCTTCTGCTGCATTTCTTGCAACATATTAAAATTGGAGTCTTGCGAAATATTAATCGCAAGCTCGTCCTCTCCACCGCTCACAGACCGCTTAGAGCAAACAGCGGGCGAGATCCAATCTGAAGGAGGCGAAGGAGCATGAAACTATGTCACGCCTATTTCGGATAATTGCTCAACAGCAGGACTATTTTCTAAAGCCCCAGCAGAACGCTTGGAAGGAGAGCTTCCCTCAGATGAAAAGCATTCAGGGCTGCTTTGCTTGTCATCTTTCCAATGACTACAGCCTGCTTGCGATGTCCTGGAAGAACGTTGATCAAATTTCCTCTTAAGAGGTCTAGAAGTTTGACTCCAACCTCTTTTAGGAAAATCATCCTCCGATGATGAGCCAAACAATTCAACCTCACCTTTACTACGGTAAGGGCGAACGTCCTGGGAATCGTTAACAGGAACACTCGAGGGAACCTCTGCTCGGTAATTAAAGCCTCTCGTTTCCTTTCGTCTTTCGACATTCCTTCTCCCAGGGGTTGGGGAGCTTGGAAGAGGTCCAGGACTAGGAGAACGACAAGCCCGAGCAGGCGTACCCTCCACAGCACTAATAACACTCTCTGTACCTTTAACACTTTCACTTTTTAGCTGTTCAACATCAGCCATTAACTGCGTTCTATCCGCAGCGATAGACTCTACCTTCATACCCACCGCCTGGATAGCCAATATCATATCCTTAAGTGTTGGTTCATTAATGGTACTCGTAGTGGGATCTGGAACTACCACTACAGGAGAAGGAATAGGAACAGTGACATGGAAAGAGGAATCTTTAGAAGAAAGAGAAGAACTACGTCTTACCCTATCCTTTTCTAACTTTCGTATATAACGATTAAAATTCAGCCATTCCTGATCAGACAAAATAAGGCATTCGTCACACCTATCATCAAGTTTGCAAACTTTATCCCTACATTTAATGCATAATGAAAGAGGATCAATGGAGGCCTTTGATAAACGGGTCTTACACCCACTAGCACACACCCTAAAACCACTAGAGGGGGTAGCCATTTTGAACTTTGAAAGAGAGATCAAATACAAGCAAGGGTCAAAAAATCAATATCCAAACATATAACTAGAGTACCCAAACAAAAAACCAATCAAGCGAGAGTCAAAAAACCAGAATTATTGTACTTCACCAAAGGGACAGCAATAATCAGTTAAAAAGCGAGGAGAATATCCAACCAATGTTACCGCTAGCGCCGGCAGGGAAGATATGAATACCGATAGAATGGTTTCTGGGTACCTCGCCAGGGGTGCATGGGTAGCACACCTGGCTATCCAATCGGTGATTGGTGCGACGAGTTTTGAATTTTTCTGCCGTGACGTCAGAGACGTAAGCTATATATATAACCACCAGGTAAGTCTTGTGTTTAAAATTGTATTCCTCATAATGATACAAACCTGTAGCTATTTAAAGAGGAAATTACTTTCGGCGAAGCTGAAAGATGAGTTATAAGACTTTTAGCAAGGGTTAAACACCAACCTGCTAATTAGCTGGGGGGGGGGGATAGTTTGCTACATTGCTCACTCACACACCTGGGCTGGGTAACAACTTTGCTTGGAGGTAGGACTTCTAGGAGGATAGGTGCTGGCAGGCCAATTTGTATAAATAGCTACAGGTTTGTATCTTTAGGAAAAATACAAATTACTTCCAAATTTGTCATTTGTTCCGTCAATAATACAAACCAACGCTATTTATAGGGGATGACTTACCCCTTAGGAGGGTGGAAGTCCGTGCTTACTGGCTTTTTGGGCGTACAAATTCTGCACCTGGCTAAAAACGTGCTACGCATGGTCCATGGCCTACGCAAGCTGTGCACTTGTGATACTAGCAATGTGACTGTCAAGGTAAGGGTTCTTCAAGTCATAGGAATCTTCTGAGGGTACCACAGACATTGCCCAATACCCTACCCTCGCTAGGGGTATGGGGACGCAACAAGTATTATTTCAATACCAGATTAGAAAAGAAAAATGATTTTATCTGGAGCGGTGAGGCCAGCTTTTGCAGAGGACCCTGGGTGGTGATTCCCTAAGAGAGGGAAAGAAGAAGAAAAGAAAGAGCCCGCCATTCTTACACATTCATCCGATACTAATCCCAGGTAACCTTTGCCCTCAACCCTCAGCTACTTGTCCATCAAAGAACTTGAGGTGTTTAAACCACTTGTTGTCCAGCCACCACAGGACCAATGGAGAACGTCGCCATGTTCCTGTGAGTTACGTCTTGCAGGTAGTGGGCATTGAAGGTGGTCTGACGCTTCCACACACCCGCTTCCAATACCTGCACCACAGTAGTTTCTTCTGAACGACAGGGACATTGTAAAAGCCCTGGCATCATGAGCTCTGGGTCGCCGGGTTAGAGGATGGTCAGGATTCAGACCCAGATCAATGACCTTGCGAATCAAAGCAGAAATGGTGTTCTTCGTGACCATCCTCTTGACCTTCCCCGTGCTGACAAAGAGTGCTGGCACTCGGGGGCGATTGATTGATTGATTGATTGAAAGTTTTCTGGCATCCTGACATCTAAGGTCATTGACGCCGATACCATTTACTGTATATGAAAATTAAAAGCAAATTCGATTAAAACCATAAAAATTAAGAAGTCATTACAATAGTTAAATAGTTTTCAGAAGACCTGCTTCTGAAATAAATCTAAAAATTCCGCTCGCATAGTAAGACACATCATGTCCAAGAATCTTGGCAAGGATAAACCTGCCATCCTCACCTCGAGCCTCAAACAGATATCTATTTCTTAAGTTAGTAAAATTAGGGCATTCGGTCAACAAATGCCTCACTGTTAAAGGTACTAAGCAGTCCTCGCAATACGGTTGGTGTTGGCCCTTCAGCAGAAACTCGTGTGTCAACCGTGTGTGACCAATACGGAGACGACAAAGAGTCGTCTCCCATTTTCGGGGAATCATGTTATACCTCCAAGGTGATATGATATTTGTTACTTCCCTCATTTTATTGCCATCTTGACTATCCCAGTGCTGTTGCCATTTATCACATACCAATTTCTTGATGTAAGGTAGGAAATCGTTACATGGAATGGGATACCTCCTTGGTAGCAACTCGGATGCCGCATTCTTCGCCAGTAAATCTGCCTTCTCATTCCCAGACACACCTACATGTGCTGGAACCCAACAAAATCGAACAGTTATACCTTTCCGTCCAATAATAAAAAGCCATTCTAAAATCTTTAAAACTAGAGGGTTACTAGAATTAAAAACTTCTAAAGCTTGAAGAACACTCCTTGCATCACTAAAAATTGTAAAATTACCCTCCTTTTCCAAAGCTATTTTCTCAATAGCGGTTAATATGCCATACAGTTCGGCAGTAAATATGGAAGCTGTTAGAGGAAGTGCACCTCTACCATTAAAATCATTACTATGTACCCAAATCCAACGCCAGCATCAGATTTGGAGCCATCAGTATATATATAAAAGTCGATCCTCTATGTTCTTCAACATGTTCCATAAAAAGAGACCTGGATTCTAAGTCAGTCAAATTCTTCTTAACTCCAATAAAGTATCTACAAAAAGATATGTCAGGTAATTTCCATGGAGGCGTTGATGATACCTTGAATGGAAGCACCTTATTTCTAATTATATCCAGATTGTTTAATAATTGGTTAACCCAAAACCCAAAAGGTTGAGGAGATTTTGGGTGCAACTCAAAGTAGGTTGAGTGCCTTACAAGACTTGCAGTTTGAAAGGCTGAAGAATTGGGGAGTCTTTGCAATCTAAACCAATACCGAATAATAGAGGACATTCGGTAAAGGTCCAGAGGCAACTCCTCAGCATCAACAAGGAGACTTGTGATAGGGGAGGTTCTAAAGGCTCCTGTGGACAATCTAATGCTAGCATGATGTATTGAATCTAGTATTTTTAACCGGCTTGGGGTTGCTGAGGAGTATATTTCGCATCCATAACTAATTTTGGAAAATATCAAGGCCTTGTATAATTTTAAAATTGTATTGCGGTCTGCCCCCCATGATGTATGGGACAAGACTTTTAAAAGATACATAGCTTCAACACATTTAGCTTTTAATGTTTTTAAGTGAGAAACCCATGTAAGCCTACAATCAAATATCAACCCTAAAAATTTTGCTTCACTTGCACATGGGATCCGTTGACCTTTGATGTATATATCCGGGTCTGGATGTACTCCCCGTATACGACAGAAATGGACAATTGTAGTTTTACTTGTTGAGAACTTAAATCCATTCATATTGGCCCAATGGATAATTTTATCAATAGAGTGTTGGATTTTTCTCTCAACCATTGCCATTCTGGCTCCAGCAAATGATATGGAGAGATCATCCACAAATAATGTTGCAAGAACATCCCGGGGAATGACTGAGGATATCCCATTAATTGCTAGTGCAAAAAGGGTTACACTCAGCACACTACCCTGAGGAACTCCTTCTTCCTGGCACTTACTCTGTGATAGAGCTTCCCCAACTCTCACTTGGAAAACTCTATGTGAAAGAAATGACTGGATGAATAGTGGTAGCTCACCTCTCAATCCGCACTCATGGATTCTTTTAAGTATACCGTATCTCCATGTGGTATCATATGCCTTTTCAAGATAAAAAAAAACTGTCACATGGTGCTGTTTGGAAGCAAAGGCTTCACAAATGGAGGACTCAAGTTGTATCAGCACATCAGTCGTTGAGTGCATTTTCCTGAATCCACATTGAATGGGTGATAAAATATTCTTCTTTTCAAGGTACCATATCAGCCTTGCATTGACCATCTTCTCCATGATTTTACATAAACAAGATGTCAATGCAATAGGTCGGTAGTTTGCTGCTAAGAACTTGTCCTTACTGGGTTTTAAAAAGGCTAAAATAATGGCTAGTTCCCAAACACTTGGATAACTATGATCATGCCATATTCTATTAAAAATGCTTAAAATAAATAACTTTGTATTAAAAGGTACATGTTTAATCATTGCATATGGAATTCCATCGGGTCCAGGGGCTGTATCGTTACAAGTAGCAAGAGCAGAATCAAATTCTCTTTCAGTAAAAGGAGAATTGTATGACTCTTGCTTTCTTGTTGCGAAGTTTAAAACTTTCTTTTCTTCATTGCTCCTATACTGGTGACCAGGAGCTGCTTGACACTTGCACGATACATTTGAGAAATGGTCAGCCAGGGCATTGCTAACTTCGGTTGCTCCAGTCATATACTGGCCATTTATCTTTAACACTGGTGGTGGGTTTGGGGTGAATTTTCCTGCTATCTTTTTTACTTTCCTCCACACAGATGATGTTGGTGTTCTACCGTTAATGGAGGAAACAAAGGACATCCAAGACTGGCGCCTAGCTTCTTTCATGGCACGGCGGAACTGTGCTCTACATTTCTTGTATATGACTAAATTCTCCTCATTACGGTGCATGCGCAATCGAGTTAAAGACTTTCTTGTGGCTCTGTGCAGGGCAGTTAGTTCTGACGACCACCAGGGGACTGGTCGTCGTCTGAATGTCCCAGTTGTTTTGGGAATGGAATTCACTCCTGCTGTGTGAAGTAAGTCTATGGCATCATCAACACTTTCAAACTGTTCTGCATTTCCTTCAATTTCACTTAACTCCCGAAATCTATTCCAGTCCGCCTTATCAAGATTCCATCGAGGTGATCTTTGTAAAGGTGGACCATTGTTGGTGTTTATAATGATTGGTGCATGATCACTAGTATGCCAATCATCTAATGTTCTCCAATTAAAATCGAGAAGACAGTTAGAGCTTGCAACTGATAGGTCAATGCAGGACAAGGTACCTGTCTGTACATGAAAATGTGTGGGCTCTCCTGTATTGAGGAGTCCGACATCTTCATTCTCCAAAATTGACGATATAATATTACCCCTTGCATTTGCTAAAACATCACCCCATAAAGGATGTCTACTATTAAGGTCTCCTAGTAAGAGAAAGGGTTGTGGGAGTTGTTTAATCACCTCTACTATATTATCATAAGAGATGTTATCATTTGGAGGCAAGTAAAGAGAACAGATTGTGTATTTTCTCCCTATATCAATCTGTACAGCCACTGCCTGCAGAGGGGTACAGATAGACAAAGATATTTGGGGAACATCTCGACGAACGTATATAAGACTTCCCCCATGGCTCCCTGCTCGTTGATCATATGGTGTCCTATAGCTAACATACTCTCGAGGACAAGGAGTATTAGCATCGAGCTTGCTTTCTTGTAGACATACTGTTATAGGGGAGTGCTCACGTATGAGGAGCTTAAGTTGTTCATATTTCGCCCTTAAACCCTGGCAATTCCATTGCAGAATGGAGGAAAAAACTATGTTTTATTTTTTGGAAGACACCTTAGATGAAGTCTTCCCAATGGCACTATTTGATCTAACAATGTTTCCCGGAGGTAACTCTAGAGAGGATCTTGATATAGTGGGTTTTGTGTTTCTCTTTTTCTTTGTGTCCTTTTGATCTAATTGTTGAGGAGGATGGTGGACCTCAACTTGAATTTCTGATTAGTTCAATTTACCTTCTAGTTGTTCAGAAACATCAGCAGACAAGATATCATATTTATTGGAAGTCGTGACTTTAATGTTTCTTATGGTAGGAGGAGAGAGGGAGGGAGGTCTCTCTCTTTTTCGATTAAAAGGTTGTGATCTGTCAGGTTTTTGCACCTTCCCCACTACGGGTTCACCAGGTAAATTGGTTTCGAGTGCAACCTCCATCAGATCAGGCAAGGAAACGGCCTGTGAGAGGTTTGTACTATTGTTTAAAATCGGAGTAGTTGGCTTTTGATTAATTTTCAGATCTTTAAGTGTCCGTTTTGATTTTTCCACAATTTCTGGATATAGATTTTCGATGGGACTTTCAACCTCTTTAACTACTTTCATTTGTTTCTTTATCTTAGAAGTAGAGATATAATTTTCTTCTGTGTGGTTTGGCAAGTTTTTCTTCAGAACCATTGAAAAAGGTTGCCCTGGTCTTATTTGCTTTTCAAGAGCTCTTTTACGAGCCTCTTTAAAAGTAACCCTTTCCATGGTCCTAATGGCCTGGATTTCTTTTTCAAAAATAAACTTTACACAGCAATTAGGGTTTTCTATGCATACTCCATGACTACTTTTTCCACAGTTGGCACAAACAGCTGGCTTATTGTTTAGTTTTTCTTTACATTTCTGGCTTAAATGGCCATACATTTGGCAATGATAACATCGCAATGGTGACGGGATATATGGTTTTACCTTCAAAGATAGCCATCCAGCTTTTATAACATTTGGTAATCGGCATTGATCAAATGTTATAATCAGAGTAGCAAGAGGGATACGTTGTTCTCCAACTCTCTTTCTCATTCTGACTACTTTAACTACTCCTTGACTTTTCAGTTCATCCTCTATTTCTTTCTCCTCTATATCCAACAATTCTGGAGCATATATCACACCTCTACTCTGGTTGAAAGTAGGGTGTGAAACGCATTTTACGCTATGACCATTCAATGTTGTAAGTGTTTTTAACCTTTCACCTTGTAATGGGGACAGTGTCTCTATCAAGAGACTTCCATTTCCCTGGGGTAAAATTTTTGGCTGCCCTCCACATAAAGTAACTATTTCTCTATTAGCTTTAAAAACATTTATACGCTCATTTCTTCCGTTTTCAAATTCCAAGATAAAAAAATTTTCATAATTCACTACTTCATAGTGACCAGGTAATACTTCTACTTTTCTATATCTTTCTGTACTGTCATCATTTTTCACTCTCTCTCTCTTCTTCTCTAGCGTTTTATTATTCACATGACGTGAATAAGGTTCTAACGTTACAATGTTAGAACCCGAGTTGGAGCTGTCTGTACCGAGGTCCATGTTTGTATTTTCCAGGTCGTCAACAGAGGTGTTGGGTTTTTTTGAAAAAACAAGCCGGGTTATCCACCTCTTATCGGAGGATGTCAGTCCTCCTATCCCATGTAACCCAACACGAGAAGAGGCTTCAGCGGGGACCAGTCCTCTATTAGAGAGGGGCTGCCTCTCTTAAGGTGGGCGTACACTGGTCAGTGGGGGTAGTTAGCCCCTCCCACCGTCGACTCCAATGCCTGGCGTCACCCATTACCCGCAAATATGGGTGACTTAAGACCGGATCACTGGAGCCCGACTCTTAACAGACTTGGTCTGCACCCAATGGGGTCTGCCAGAGGGTGATGGCGTCTAAATTGGCACAGGTTGAGATGGAATGCAGTCCATCCCACACTCTGCCAAATACAAAGCAGCATCCAAAGTAAAATCGAACATGCCAAAGTCGTCAACAATATCGAGCCCAAAAGGAAGAGATGGGAGAAAAATAAGAAATAATCAAAAGTAAAAGAGAAAGTGCTGACTGATTTAGTTGAATCGACAGCTGGGCACCGAGGTCCAATGGGAAGTAGTTCCCACTGTTCATTAGAGCCCAGCTGCTAATCCCTAAGCCCCCCATCCTCATCAAGGCTTCAGCATCTGGGGGGACTCGGGGGCGAGCAGCTGATGTTCTAGATAGGTAACACCTAAAACTCCTTTCTGAAGTAACAGAAGATCTGGATCATCGGCTACAGTACGAAGATTTCCAATCAAAAAAGGCCCGACCCTAAGATCCACTACTCTCGGATTTTGAGTTTTAGCAATACTGTAAACTCAGGGACGAAGTTGAGAATTACCTGCCATCATCCCTTGAATAGTTTGATGTCATAGGAAAGACCATGCAGTTCACTAACTCTTTTGACCGAAGGCAAGGCGAGTAGCAACAACGTCTTCAGAGTGGGGTGTAAGAATACTGTCTTCAGAGTGAGGTAGCAATCTGTTGCCTGGCATCATGGTTTGTAGGGAGTACCCTTCAGAGACTGAAGGACGCGAACTACGTTCCAAGGAGGGGGTCTAACTTCCGACTGGGGGTAGGTAAGCTCGTAGCTTCGAATGAGGATAGAAAGCTCCAACGAAGAAGAAATATCGACTCCTTTCAGTTTATAGGCAAGGCTCAAGGCTGAGTGGTAACCTTTCATTGTTGAGACCGAGAGGAGCATTTCCTCATGAAGATGCACAAGGAACTCCGCTATTGGATCGTCGAAGGTGTCCAGCCATTTTTTTAAAAACCTCTCTGAGTGAGGAGGTGCTGGATAGTCTCCAGGCAGGAAGTCGAAGCGATGATATGGCTTTGAGGAAGATGTTCGCATGTGGCTGTTTGATTAGATTGTGTCATGGAGGGAGTTCTCTCAGGAGCTCTGTCAGGAGCAACTGAAGTTCCAGGAACCACTCTGCATGATACCATAGTGGAGCTATGAGTCATAGAGAGATTGTCAGATGCTCTGATCTTGTTGGGTACTCTTCTCATCAGACAAAACGGGGGAAAGGCGTCGACGTTGTGCACCATTGTTGGAATGAATCTTGTCAGAGAGCCTGGGGATCAGGGACTGGGGAGCAGTAAAGTGGGAGCCTAAAATTCAAGGACGTTACAAACAAGTCCACAGTCGGGGAACTACACAAAGTCCGGACTTTGTCGGTTACTAGATGATTCAAAGACCACTTGGAGCCCACTATCTGAGTCACTCTACTAAGATTGTCCGAGAGCACATTCCTTTTGCCCGGGATGAAGCGGGCCAATAGGGATACCAAGTTGTCTTCTGCCCATCTCAGTACCTCTACTGCTAGATGGCACAGGGACTACAAAAAGGTACCACCTTGTTTGTTGATGTAAGCCACTACTGTGGTGTTGTTGCTCATCAACACATCAGTGATCTGCCAGGAACTGCTGGAACTGTTGGAGGGCTACCCTCATCTCTAAAAGATTTATGTGCTGGTACCCTTCGGACTCAGACCGAAGGCCTGAGGCCGTATGGTGCAGCATATGGTACTCCTTTTCTTCTTTTGATGCATCTGAATAGAGTATCAATTCCAGGGGAGGAACAAGAAGGTCTACCCTCCTGAAGATGTTCTCGTCTGCCACCCACCATCTGAGGTCTGTCTGCTCTTCTAGTCCTATGAGAACTAGAATGGCTGGGGAATCGCTGGTCTGATTCCACCTCCACTTCAGCCGCCATTGAGAGATCAGATCCTGAGGCAGCCATTGGGCACTATAGTCAATTTTTCTTAATGAGGCGCATTTGCACTGACTTGGCGGGGTGTCATTTTAGCTCGGAAAAAATTTCCTAAACGCTGATTGGTTGGACAAAATAATTCTAACTAATCAGCTAGCAGGAAACTTTTTCAGAGCTAAAAGGGCACCCCTGCGAGTCAGTGCAAATGCGCCTCATTAAGAAAAATTGAGTATAGTCAGGCCAGTGATGATAGGTGACCTATGTGACACAGCCATTGCTGGGCTGGAAGCTCTTCTCATCTGAGGAAGGGTCTTGCTACCTTCTTCAGCCTCTGGAACCTGTCATCTGATGGGAAGACTTTCTGACAATTGGAGTCGTTGATCATACCTAGGTACAGTATACCAGTCTATGAGAGGGAAGCAAGGTTGACTTCTCAAGGTTTACCACGATACCCAGATCTTCACAAAACTTCAAAAGTTTGTCTCAGTGTTGAAGAAGGTTGCTACCAAGTCTGCTAGGATCAGCCAGTCGTCGAAGTATCTTAGGAGACAGATGCCGAACCTGTGAACCCATTATGACACTAGGGCGAACACACTCGTGAAGAACTGAAGCACAGCACCTTGATCTGGTATTTCTTGTTGTCAAGTATGATCCTTAGATAATTCCTTGAAGATAGATGAACTGGGTTCTGGAAGTATGCATCCTAAGATCGAGTGTGCAAATAAAGTCGTGTGGTCTTACCGCTTGTCTGACCGTGTCTGCCATCTCCATTTTGAACAGAGTTTGTCTGACATACTTGTTCAGTGATGAGAGGTCAATGACTGGTCTCCAGCCTCCAGACGCCTTTTTCACAAGAAAGAGTCGGCTGAAGAAGCCTGGGGACCCATCTCGGACCTCTTGAAGAGCGCCCTTCTACAACATAATCTGGAATTTGGCCCGATGGGCCAGCTCCTTTGCAAATCCCTTTGCATAGGAGCTCGATGGGACTGGATCCTGAGTCGGTGGAGGGAGATATTGAATGAACGAAGCATCGCAAACACTTGCAAGAGCACTTGCAGGTGGTTACTGAGTTGCCTTGTGCATGCCAAAAGCATGATGCGCACACTTGGAAGACAGCAAGAAAGGCGAGGTTATCTTGTCTGCGACGCATGCTGCCAACGCTCACGAACAACAGAACTAGCCTGCGCTGCCCCCAAGGGTGAAGCCAATGTAAGGCAAGACTGCGGTGGATCTAGTATTCGCGAGATTTGCAGAGACTCATTGTGACGAGTGGGCACAGCGAAAGACTGCGACTGCTTGGAGTCAGCTGCCACGATCACCAGGGTGCTCCAAAGAGCTAGAGTAAGGCAGTGACAAATCACTTACCCCCTTACAAGGAACTCGAAGGGAGGACCACTCAAGAGAGGAAGCCCTCTCACACTGGCAAGAAGGAAGACCAACCTCCCAGAGTGGAGGAATGAAGGTTTCTCCTGTTAGGCAAGCTCAGCATGCTGAGTATGATCAGCTTGCACATTCACCCCGGGGGGATTGCAAGCATGGCTGGAACTCAAGAGGAGAACCTGCCAGCAACTTCTTTGATGGGAGAGATGTAGAGGAGGCATCAGCTTGGAGCAGAAGACCTACTGGAAGGAACTCCGTATCTGGAGGACTGTTGAGGGGAAGTAAAACTGGGAACTGCTGGAGGAGGAATCTGTTTAGCCACACTGCTAAATCTAGGGTCAACTGGGCTGCAACTCCCCCAGGAGAAACTCAAAGCCTCCAGTGGGATGGTAGGTGCACCTGGAGGTGGTACTACTGGAAGAGCATTGGTCAGACCTGAGACCGTCGGCCTCACTGCCTCCACCAAGTCTAGGAACTACGGTGCGAAATGAAGTGTCCCTAAAGGAGCACTGGAGTGCCAAGGAAAAATAGGGCACGAGAGGATGGAATCTCATGCCCTTCCCTATGCTCCACTTCCCAAGAAAAGCAAGCACTGGCTGTCTGACTGATAAGATGGAAAATGGAGAGGTAAGCACTGGCAAGGCATGCTAGCGCGCATACCTACATCGCACATACAGATAGGCTGGAATCTACCTGTACAGTACTTGCCTTGCCACCTGCACGAAGTACACTAGCGAGGTAGCACTCACCTGCATGCATGTAGTCAAACATACTAGTGCTTGCGAGTCAGGTATGACGAACTCAGCATGGTGAGCAGAGCACAGTCTCTTCCATACGACTGAAGTTAGTGCGCGCTCCCCCAACTAACGCGTCATGGAGAGACTCTCCTGCTCGCCTTTTCTCCTGAAGGGGAAAGACTAGCAGCTTTCTTTCCCCTAAGGGCAAGGAAGGCTAAGCTCTTGTAGCAAGCTTGCATGCAAGCAGAGGCAGGTTCTCCCTTGCAAGAGGTTAAAACCTTGGGCACAAGGTCCTGGGACCTTGGCCTCACAAAACTACAAGGACTCTACTGTGTCCTATGGACACGACGGTGAGGAGAAGGAACTGCAAGCAGTCGCCTGACTCCGTCGTCTTCAAGCTCCGAAAAGCTTTGCTCTGAAGAGCTAGAGCAAGGCATGGACGAATCCAATTCCTGCCGGTGGAATCCCGGGTGGGAAACCACTCAGGTGAAGGCGTTTCTCCCAAGGACAGGAAGGGCAACCAACACCTGGGGCCACTGCAGGGAGCTCTTCCTGCAAGCGAGAAGGCTGCTGATCAGCAATCAGTAGAGTGAAAGTCCCCCATGGTTAGGCAAGTTGCTCAACACCTGGCGGCAAACTTCAGGGAAATGCACTTTGCTTCACAATCGACTGAGCAAACCCAACCAAAAAACCAGCATCGTGATCTGCCCTTAAAACATAGCTGAAGCTAGTCCCTGGGCTCTACCCGGAGGGATCACCCGCCAAGTAACCCCAAGGGGTACCTGTCAGCACCTGCTCACACTCGTCCGGTGAAGCAGGCGTTGAGGTCGAGACTGCTGGATACACAAGAGAATCTTCCAGTACAAGAATTACAGTCTCTCAAGGGGGAAGATTGGAATCAACCCCTGGGAAGGCTATACACTACCGCTGTGTACCCAACCGCAAGACCTCAAGTAACCGTTCCTTGCACGGGGAATATGTGAACCTCAAGAAAGGCCACAGCTGTTGCACCCCATCAACAGAGACACACCCCTACAACTGCAGCCAGTGCTGCTTCGCTAGGGGAAGTAGCAGAGGGCCCTGGCCCAGAGGTTGTCCAGGAGTCGGATGGGCACCACTCATACTCGACCAACTCCCAGAGGAAGCTGACCAAGCAGAGTCAGGAGAGGTCGAGCTGACAGAGTCTGATGGCGAGGTTTCTTTCCCTTCAAGGATGAACCTAATGGGGAACAATCACTCTTTGCCTTCTTCTTTCATCGCCTTCCAAACCTAAGTGACTGGGAGGACGACTGCACCCAACATGCTCTACAAAGAGACTCCTGCATGCAAGAGTAACCTCTGCATGCAGGATATAGACCGTGAGGATCGGTCTCCAAGGCCGACATGAATGTGCCGCCTCGGTACCCTTCGATGCCGGGACAAACCTGCATGGTTTCGATCCCCACTGGTAGACAATCCTGAAAAGGAAAAGAATGAAAAGTTTTTTAGCTTTTAGGCCATCTGTTTTCAACCTATGTAAGGTTAAAGGTTTATAGGAAAGCAAGCTAATGTCTTTACTCTACGGAGCCAAAATAAAAGGTGATGTTCTGTTACTAGTGCGGATATGAGGAGGGTGGTTGGTCTATCACCACTCTCTGCTCCGCTTACTAGGAGAGGATAGTTACACCCCCCATAAAAAGCTTAACATGACAAATATGGAGATAATATAATATTTTCATAACAAAATAAATTTTTGAACATACTTACCTGGTAGTTATATATATAGCTTAGTCCCTGATGTCACGGCAGAAATTTCAAAACTCACGGCAATCGCCGATTGGGTAGCCAGGTGTACCACCAGTGTGCCCTCTACCCAGGTACCTGGAACCATTCCAACTATTCCTCAGATCTTCCATGCCCTTAGGTCTCTAGAGGGGAGGAGGGTGGGAATTAAATTATATATAACTACCAGGTAAGTATTTTAAAAAATTTATCTTATTATGAAAAAGAGATTTTGACGAAGGAAAAATCTATTTCTGGGCGAGAGACCTGTGCCGCCCAGTGAAATACTCCTAGAGCACTATTTCTAAGGAATATAACTGCTATATATTACCAGAGAAAAAAAGCATAGGAATGCCAGGTTGAACCCAGCTCGCTCACCTATATAAGGTGTCGGTATAAAATACTGGGGCGTGATAATTCACAACCAGAGGTCTCGCACTATTTAGATATCTCCTCTTCAAAATCCCCGCCACAGCGAGGTGCCGATCAACACTACTACCACTAACCCAACCCACGCCAGTGACGTCACTCCTCATAGCACCCAAGGTTTGGGGCCCATGTTGGGAGGGAAGTCAAGGGAGGGTTCACTGGGCGGCACAGGTCTCTCGCCCAGAAATAGATTTTTCCTTCATCAAAATCCCTTTTCTGGGCTCCGACCTGTGCCGCCCAGTGAAATAGTACCAGAGAAATGGTCCCAAATCTTGGAACAATACCTGAGGAAGTAAAATAAAATCCAAAATAACAGGTAAGAGGATAGCAAGACATAGTTGATTAAGGTTCACTATGTTCAGGAGGAATCACATTCCCTGCTGCCACTGTAGCAAATATAAGGCTTCCAGAGGTTTTAAGCAGTGGCGTTTAAATACTGTTGGAGACTTCCAGCCTGTATATTTAGTAAGTCCAGTGAAGTTCATAGTAATTAACTGAGGTAGCTACAGCTCATATATCATGGACGTGAGGGAGTGATGTGGGTATGATTCTAGGTAGCCCGTTAATGAAATGCAGAATCTTCTGTCTGAGTCCTTTCAGGATGATGGTTCTTCACCTTCTCTAATGGGTAAGGGCCCCGAGGACTGAACGGGAGATATGTTTAAGTAGGCTTCCAGAGTGTTCACTGGACATAAAGATGGGTCCTGCGGAAGTGGGACAATCTTCCAGGGGAACCGTCTGTCCTGGGGGTCCTCATTTTCGGTAAAAATCTATTGTCAGGGGAAAGGAGTACTTCCCCTGACGAGAGAAATTCAATATGACCTGGATCTCTAGACAAGGCTGAAAGTTCTGATATTCTGGCGCCAGAAGTCAGGTTCATTAAGAACAAGGATTTCCTAACCAATGGAATATAATGGCAAGTCTCGTTAAGAGTGTCTGAAGCCAACTTAAGTACGTCATTCAGAAACCAGGAAACTGAGCTAGGGTGAGTTGATGGTTTCAATCTGGCGCAGGTTCTCGGGATGGATGAGAAGTATGAATCTGTAAGGGCAATATTAAAGCCAATTGTAAAACCTTCAAGGCTGACTTAATTTGTGGTAATAGTACAAGTCGCTAAGTCTGATTCAAATAAAATTCTGAAGAAGGTTACTGTCAGATTCATAGTCATCGTCTCAACCTTTGAGTCCCTTAACCCTGGATAGGTACGCTCCTCGGACACCCCTTTAAGGGTATACTCGGACGCGAACGACCCCGACGCCAAAAAAAATTCTTGAAAAATCAGTTTTTGCAGTAACCTCCTTTTTTCTTTTGCCAAAAAAAACTTCAATGAATGCTTAAAACAACTGTAAAGATAAATACTACTCATCTGCAGAAAAACTATTTATTATAAATATTTTAAAAAATTAAGTAGAAAAAAAAAAGACCTGACATAAAAATTCATAAAAAAAAAGTTTATACATATATACACAAATCCTTTTAGGAATTGATTCTTGAATGTTTAGGACACATCTTGATGTATTTTGGATGAAGTCAGACCCATGGAGGTGAAGATCTGAAATGAGAAAAAAAGGGTAACTTTTTTTGGCCAAAAAAATTTGTCCAAATTTCATGAATTTTTTTGGGTACCCAAATGAAATAGGAAGTGGCTAATTTTTTTAGGGAATAAACATATGTTATCCTAAAATAGAAATATGTAAAAAAATCTTCATTATTTTTTAAATTACATTTATATCAGGGGCCATATCTAAAGGTAATTTTTTGAGTACTTAGAAATTTCGTAAAAAATGTTATTTTCATTAGTAAAATAAATTTTTGAATATACTTACCCGATAATCATGTAGCTGTCAACTCTGTTGCCGACAGAAATCTACGGTCGGGATACGCCAGCGATCGCTATACAGGTGGGGGTGAACACCACAGCGCCATCTGTGGTCAGGTACTCCAGTACTTCTTGTCAACACCACCTCAATTTTTTCCTCGGTCCACTGGTTCTCTATGGGGAGGAAGGGTGGGTCAATTAAATCATGATTATCGGGTAAGTATATTCAAAAATTTATTTTACTAATGAAAATAACATTTTTCAATATTAATCTTACCCGATAATCATGTAGCTGATTCACACCCAGGGTGGTGGGTGGAGACCAGCATATATGTTAACAAAGAAGCTAAGTATCCCGTATTTTATTTTATTAGTTATTCAAAAATAACATAAAATAAATAAGTACCTGGTAAGGAAGACGACTTGAACCATTACTCTGCCTTTATTAAGTACGTCTTCCTTACTGAGCGTAGCGGTCCTCTTAGGATGCTGAACGACTCTTAGGTGCTGAAGTATAAAGGGCTGCAACCCATACTAAAGGACCTCATCACAACCTTTAACCTCGGCGCTTCTCAAGAAAGAATTGACCACCCGCCAAATCAACAAGGATGTGGAAGGCTTCTTAGCCGACCGTACAACCCATAAAAAGTATTCAAGAGAAAGGTTAAAAAGGTTATGGGATTATGGGAATGTAGTGGCTGAGCCCCCGCCTACTACTGCATTCGTTGCTACGAATGGTCCCAGGGTGTAGCAGTTCTCGTAAAGAGACTGAACATCTTTGAGATAGAGTGATGCGAACACTGACTTGCTTCTCCAATAGGTTGCATCCATAACACTCTGCAGAGAACGGTTCTGTTTGAGGGCCACTGAAGTAGCCACAGCTCTCACTTCATGTGTCCTTACCTTCAGCAAAGCAAGGTCTTCTTCCTTCAGATGAGAATGTGCTTCCCTAATCAGGAGCCTGAATAGGTAAGAAACTGAGTTCTTAGACCTTGGAAGAGAAGGCTTCTTGATAGCACACCATAAGGCTTCTGATTGTCCTCGTAAAGGTTATGACCTTTTTAGATAGTACCTAAGAGCTCTAACTGGGCAAAGTACTCTCTCCAGTTCGTCCCCCACCAAGTTGGACAGGCTTGGGATCTCGAACGACTTAGGCCAAGGACGTGAAGGAAGCTCGTTTTAGCAAAAAACCGAGCTGCAAGGAACATGTAGCCGTTTCAGATGTGAAAACTATGTTCCTGCTGAAGGCGTGGATCTCACTTACTCTTTTAGCTGTTGTCAAGCACACGAGGAAAAGAGTTTTCAATGTGAGGTCCTTAAAAGAGGCTGATTGGAGAGGTTCAAATCTTGATGACATAAGGAACCTTAGGACCACGTCTAGATTCCAGCCTGGAGTGGACAACCGACGTTCCTTTGAGGTCTTAAAAGACCTAAGGAGGTCCTGTAGATCTTTGTTGGTGGAAAGATCCAAGCCTCTGTGGCGGAAAACCGCTGCCAACATACTTCTGTAACCCTTAATCGTAGGATCTGAAAGGGATCTTACGTTCCTTAGATGTAACAGGAAGTCAGCAATCTGGGTTACAGTGGTACTGGATGAGGAAACTGCATTGGCCTTGTACCAGCTTCGGAAGACTTCCCCTTTAGACTGATAGACTCAGAGTGGATGTCCTCCTTGTTCTGGCTGCCTCCTTCGAAAAGCCCCTAGCTCTTGAGAGTCTTTCGAAAGACTGAAGGCAGTCAGACGAAGAGCGTGGAGGTTTGGATGTACCTTCTTTACGTGAGGTAGACGTAGAAGGTCCACTCCTAGAGGAAGAGTCCTGGGAATGTCGACCAGCCATTGCAGTACCTCTATGAACCATTCTCTCGCGGGCCAGAGCGGAGCCAACCAACGTCAGCCGTGTCCCTTTGCGAGAGGCGAACTTCTGAAGTACCCTGTTGACAATCTTGAACGGCGGGAATGCATACAGGTCGAGATGGGACCAATCCAGCAGAAAAGCATCCACGTGAACTGCTGCTGGGTCTGGAATCGGAGAACAATACAACGGGAGCCTCTAGGTTATCGAGGTAGCGAACAGATCTATGGTTGGCTGACCCCACAGGGCCCAAAGTCTGCTGCAAACATTCTTGTGAAGGGTCCACTCTGTGGGGATGACCTGACCCTTCCGGCTAAGGCGATCTGCCATGACATTCATATCGCCCTGAATGAACCTCGTTACCAGCGTGAGCTTTCGATCTTTTAACCAGATGAGGAGGTCCCTTGCGATCTAGAACAACTTCCACGAATGAGTCCCTCCCTGCTTGGAGATGTAAGCCAAGGCTGTGGTGTTGTCAGAGTCCACCTCCACCACCTTGTTAAGCTGGAGGGACTTGAAGTTTATCAAGGCCAGATGAACCGCCAACAGCTCCTTGCAAAAGATGTGAAGTGTCCTTAGCTCCTGATTCCATGTTCCCGAGCATTCCTGTCCGTCCAAAGTCGCACCCCAGCCCGTGTCTGATGCGTCAGAGAAGAGACGGCGGTCGGGTTTCTGAACAGCCAAAGGTAGACTTCCTTGAGAAGAAAGCTGTTCTTTCACCACGTGAGAGTAGACCTCCTCTCTTCGGAAACAGGAACTGAGATCGTCTCTAGCGTCATGTCCTTTATCCAGTGAGCCGCTAGATGATACTGAAGGGGGCGGAGGTGGGGTCTCCCTAACTCGATGAACAGGGCCAGCGATGAAAGTGTCCCTGTTAGACTCATCCACTACCTGACTGAGCATCGGTTCCTTCTCAGCATGCTCTGGATGCAAACTAGGGCTTAGTAGATCTTTGGGGCCGACGGAAAAGCCCGAAAAGCTCGACTCTGAAGATCCATACCCAGGTAGACAATGGTCTGGGATGGGACGAACTGGGACTCCTCAAAATTGACCAGGAGGCCCAGTTCCTTGGTCAGATCCATAGTCCATCTGAGAATCTCCAGACAGCGACGACTTGTGGGAGCTCTTAAAAGCTAGTCGTCTGACGGAGCCGGACACAAGATCATGGTACTGCTGCACAGTCTGTGAACTGTCAACCATGGGGAAGCGAGGAAGTACAGTGACAACCCGAAGCTGTCTAGACTGTCTGGGTCGTACAGACAACTCCTTATCGGGTTGCTGAGGTTGCCGCACTGCGTCACAACAAGTCACTTCTGCTGGTTGTTGAACGTCTTTCCAGTGACACACTGACTCCGTAAACAAAAAATCCTCTAACAAGGACTAAGCTTGGACTGCATGTCTTGCAACACAGCTCAAGGTCTATGGGAGCAGGTGTGGTAACAGACGGGGTTAGCGACTGAAGTGGAACCATTACCTTCCCTGGAAGCATGTTATGCTTAAATAAAAGTCCATAGGAGGCTACGCAGCTAAAGGCTCCTCTCCAAATGACAGAGTCCTCAAGGGAATATCAGAAGGAGGGAGAATAGCACTTTCTCATCTACAGGAACCATATCCGAGAAAAGCTAAGTTCTCTCAGTGAGGGTTTCACTGGTGCAAAAGCAGCAGACTAGAAGGCAACGTTATGAAATTGCTTGACAGTCTAGTGAGTTGGCAACAACCAAAGATGTGTGACTGAGAAGCATGCGGTAAGGTATGCAGAGCATGCTGTATGCAGAGCATGCTGTATGTAGAGCATGCTGTAAGGTAAGCAGAGCATGTTGCATGGCGTGCGGCTTATGCTGCATGGGATGAGGCTAATGCTGCATGGGATGAGGCTCATGCTGCATGGGATGAGGCTCATGCTGCATGGTATGAGGCTCATGCTGCATGGGATGAGGCTCAAGCTGCAAGGGAAGAGGCTTATGCCGCATGCGTTGAGGAGGATGCCGCATAGTATGAGGCTCCTGCCTCATGGGTTGAGGCGGTTGCCGCATAGCATGAGGCTCCTGCCTCATGGTTTGAGGAGGATGCCGCATAGCATGAGGCTCCTCATAGCATGAGACTCCTGCCTCATGGGTTGAGGAGGATGCCGCATAGCATGAGGCTCCTGCCTCATGGGTTGAGGAGGATGCCGCATAGCATGAGGCTGCCTCATGGGTAGAGGAGGATGTCGCATAGCATGAGGCTCCTGCCTCATGGGTTGAGGAGGATGCCGCATAGCATGAGGCTCCTGCCTCATGGTTTGAGGAGGATGCCGCATAGCATGAGGCTCCTGTGAGGTTCCTGCCTCAAGAGTTGCGTCTGCCTCAAGGGTTGAGGAGGTAGCTGCGCAGAGAGAGGCTCATGCTGTGAAGAATGCGGTTGCTGCATGCGTTGAGGCGGCTGCCTCATAGCATGAGGTTCCTCAAGAATTGAGGCTCTTGCCTCAAGAGTTGAGGTTCTTGCCTCAAGAGTGGAGGTGGCTGCCGCAAGAGTTGAGGTTGCTGCCTCAAGGATGGTGGAGGTTGCCGCAACGCAAGAGGTTGCTGCATAGCGCTGGTATCTGGCAACTCCCAATGCGGCAGCTCACGCGTGGAGGTAGGTTGAGGAACCTCAACATCATACGTCTGGCAGGGTGGACTGCGCAGAGGTGGAGTTGAGGTTGCTGCCTCGAGGATGGTGGAGGTTGTCGCACCGCAAGAGGTTGCTGCCTCGAGGATGGAGGAGGTAGTCGCAACGCATGAGGCTCCTACCTCAAGGGTAGAGGAGGTTGCTGCAAAGCATAAGGCTCCTGCCTCAAGTGTTGAGGAGGTTGCCGCGTGGCAAGAGGCTCCTGCCTCAAGGAAAGTGGAGGTTGCTGCACAGAGCTGGTATCTGGCAACTCCCAATGCGGCAGCTCACGCATGGAGGTAGCTTGAGGAACCTCAACATCATACGTCTGGCAGGCTGGACTGCGTAGAGGTGGAGGAGCGCTCGCAGGAGGAGGTGTGTTAACCTTCTCTGCCTGAAACTCCTGCATCAACACCGCAAGCTGAGACTGCATTGTCTGCAGCATAGACCACTAGAGTTTAAGAAAGACAACAACAAACGGAGCTACTGTCCGTTGAGACTGAGGGTCTAAAACAGCTGGTGCGGCAACAGACGGAGCTACTGCCTGTTGCGATACCACCTTGCCTCTCTGGGAGGTGTGCAGTTGTCGTACTGCAGCAAGTCCGAACTGACCCAGTGCTAATGGCATCACCTAGGAGTTGGACTTGCGCGGAAGGGACCGACTTGCACTTAAAAGCTGCAAGATTTGGTCCATGGTTTCTGCGAGAAACCTCTTCCGCAGACGAGGAATAAAAGGGCTCTCTCGTCTTTGTGTGGGTGGGGTGATCACGTCGGCTACGTGAGTTGGTTACACCCGAAACCACGGAGGGAAACGTCTGTTCGTCGATCAAGGCCTGCTGAACCCATAAGTCCTTCGACATTACTTCTCCCCTGGGCTTGGGAGCTTGTAAGAGGTCCCAGACTAGGCGAACAACTGGCACGAACAGACGAACCCTCGAACGCAACACTGTAACACTTTGCGCTTATCACTTTATCACTTTTGATTTTCTGTTTGCACTTATTTCACTGAACTCGAAACTTTAAGTGGTTTGTACCTGAAACACGCAATTCTATCCTTCATTAAAAGTTAGTAATTGCGAAAACAGTATTACAATGTAACAGAAAAACATAATGAAAGATAAATAATTCAGTGGCTGGAAAAGAGACTAAACACTAAATCAAATAAACTACGTTTAAAATCTCTCACCGCATAAAGCTTGAGAACAAGAATAAAACTCTAGAAACGTTTACCTTCTTCCCCTAAAGAGACTAGGGAGAAGAGCAAAAACGATAACAACGTTACCCGCTTGAACGAAACGTTTATCCTCCTCTCTCTCCCTCCGTCTCTATCTCTCTCTCTCTCTCTCTTGACTTAGAACCTGAGAGAAGAGCCCAATTATATATATCGTTAAAACATATTATTGTTAAAGGAAAAAAACTGAAAGATTTCCCAAATAAAAAGTTCCTTTATTAGAATTAAAACCATTTAAGCTAAGAAAGAATGAACAAAACGCTAGAATCGGTTTACTCTTACTGCAACGTGACACCGTGAATGCTCTCTCTCTATCGTAACGATAGAGCGCAAGTTGAACGTTCTGAACGTCAACAACTGCAGAGACAAAACAAAACGTTAGTTCAACTTTGAAAACAGTACGAGACTTATCAAAGAAATTCTTTCAAAAACATTAAAATAGCATAATATGTTAACAGGTAAAAACGAAATGACGGGCTCAATGTAAATTAACTTCGGTTCCAAGAAAAGACCGCCTACTATTAGGAAAGGTCGAATATAAACAAATATAAAAATTAATTTTAATAAGTTTATAATAAAAGGAAGTTAATCGAAGAGGCCTATAAAAGGCGGAGAGATATAAAATAAATCTATAACTTTTGTTAAGCAAAATTAAGAAAGAGAGTCTATACTCTCTTCGACACCAACACTTCCGTCTAAGGGAAGGGTCGGCCATTTAAAGGTGAAAGAGAGTTCATACTCTCTTCGTCACCATAAATAATCAAATTAATTCCAAAAGCTAGCTAAGCTAATGATAAAACTTCCTGAATAGCGAAAGCTAAACTCTAGAGCAAATACATCACCAAATCGTGAGCAATAACTCCAGAATCAACAGCGTATCCATGTAGGTCTAGCCGGAGGCACGACAGAGGAAAAATTGAGGTGGTGTTGACAAGAAGTACTGGAGTACCTGACCACAGATGGCGCTGTGGTGTTCACCCCCACCTGTATAGCGATCGCTGGCGTATCCCGACCGTAGATTTCTGTCGGCAACAGAGTTGACAGCTACATGATTATCGGGTAAGATTAATATTGAAAATAATACTTACATACATATACATACATACATACACATACATACACACACACATATATATATATATATATATATATATATATATATATACATATATATATATATATATATATGCATACATACATACAGTAAATATACTGTACATACATACATATGGTACTAAAAGGAAGGCAAGAATTCAAATATTCTCTGGGATGTTAATTTTTCATCATATTGGGACAATGGGTAATTTGTATATCAGTCCGTATATATATATATATATATATATATATATATATATATATATATATATATATATATATATATATATATATATATATATATATATATAAACTACCCATTTTGTGTGTCATTCCTTTTTCTGTTACTTCCTTTATCTAATATTTTACATTATAATATATTCTCTTATACAGACATAAGGAAAAGTTCTTTTCCACATTTTATTCCTCTCTCGCATAAGTGTGAATATATGTATGTATATACGTGGATAGACAGGTACAAAAAGATGGGCTACCGTATACAGATGGACAGATATATATGAATAACTGAAGAAGACCTAAATAATTTACTTGTATGTAAATACTTTTATCTATGCAAAATATAAATTTATATTGCCAAAAATACAGCCTGTATATATGTTTCTTAATGTGTGTGTCTGTAACATGTATGTACATCTTATATGTATTATATTCAAGTGTATGTTTATATATATTCCTATATACACACGTGTGTACTACAAATTTTCTGTGCACATATGAAAACATACAAAGGTGTTATATATATGTGTCTGTCAGACAGAGTATGAGCCACGTCTGGTACATGTTGCATACGGTAATTCCCTAGATCAGTCTGAGCGATATGCACCATAACTGAACATCCAAAGTGTGACCATATTCGGCAAACAACGCCAGCAGAACTATCTCTAATCGTTCTGGGCGACTTGAGCCATATATGACCACATCTATTATGTCCATATTAGGTACACAACGCCTGTAATGAAGACTTTTGTTATTTCAGGCGAAGTGTACCACATAAAGTCACGCTTTTTACACTGGCTGAGCACTCGGCTTACCTTACGGATACACCATAACAATTCTCACGTCAATAGCTAGCTGGTTACTGATTTTAATTGGGGTTAAAGATAACGCCCATTGGGCCGTTTCACAGCATTGCCAATCGCAGTCAACGTGTTAAAAGGAAACATTTTTCGCAAAGTGAGTCATAAAAATATTCACATCTCGTTTCGCAGCTCGAAAATTTCATAAGCAGAGTCTTTCGTGAAGAGATGTATGACTGTACTGTGTCATCATGGAAGGATGCGTGCTGTCCTTTTGTTACGACTTCACACGTGGTCCAGATTGCATCAGAAATTTCTTCTAGAAGCTTCCATGACATGATCGAAGTGGACATTTTTGAGGATGCCAATCGAGACGCAGAATTATTGAAAAAATGCCTTCTGTTGAAATGACCACTCCCCAATGTAATTAACTCTGCCCATACATTGGTATATAAACTTCAAGAAGAGATTCTCCAGGAGAGATAGGACAGGACATAAGACAAGAGAGGAACTATGTCCGAAGTAGATGAGAACCAAGTCCTAACGAGATAAGAAGCAGATAAGACCAGACATCTGAAAGAGCCAGATTCTAACCTTCCCTTCAGACAACAAATGAATATCTCCCAAGTCCTGTTATGGCTGAAAAGAAGAGACAAATTGAAGCAGCCATCCCTCCCTGCTTGTGACAAGAAGTACTGTAGGCTAGCCAACACTGCCTTCAGCCTGCCCTAGTTCAACACTATCATCAAATTCTTGAAGAAGAATTCTGATGTCCCATCTTGATGCCCCCCTTTCTGTGACGTCTTCGAATCCGGTCATCGTGCCAGTTTCATCTGAACTTCAGCCGCCCTTCTGCAACGTTCTCAAGCCTGAAGTCTCCGTACCAGTATCGTCTCAGCGGCTGCAGTAAACTATTCCATAAGTATTTCTACCTTACTGACTGTTCCCCTTTTCTATTGATGTTTTGATTGATCTAATATGACAAATTCGTAGATACAGTGAACCCTCGTTTATCGCGGTAGATAGGTTCCAGACCCGGCCGCGATAGGTGAAAATCCGCGAAGTAGTGACACCATATTTACCTCTTTATTTAACATGTATATTCAGACACTTAAAACCTTCCCTTGTACGTAGTACTGTTAACAAACTACCCTTTAATGTACAGAACACTTAAAGCATGTACTACAGTAATAATGATAATAATAATAACAATAATAATTTTATTAACAACAACAACAATAATAATAATAATAACAATAATAATATTACAGCTTTACGTACGCTATTTTACGCTTTTGTTGTAGGATGTGTCTCTCTCTCTCTCTCTCTCTCTCTCTATCTCTCTCTCTCTCTCTCTCGTACGCTTATTCGAAATGTGATTTTTTGCAACAAAGAATATTATTGGATGCAGTACTACGTACGTATACATACAAAAGATTCATGGAAAAGAAGCACATCCATTACATTTGTAGTACAGTACACTAGTAGCCATCAGCACCCTTACACCATTCTAATATGGTATGAATGTATCTGATTTGCGTTTCATGTTCGATTTAATTTTACTACGTACTGTATACAGTACTGAATTATCGTATGATCACATTCTCTTTTCGTGTTTTATTTCTTTCTGTGTTTAATTATATGTCATATGTAATGCAATGAACAATCAGTAAGAGCAGATATTACTAATTACAGTATTAATGGAATTACAGGTAACGAAATATCGTATTTGGGGTCTTCAGATGTCGCGGTATTTTAGAAATTTCCGGAAAATCCGCGATATGTATATATATGGGTTATGAAAAAAATCCGCGAAGTGGTGAATCCGCGATGGTCGAACCGCAGAGTAGCGAGGGTTCACTGTAATTTGTATTTTTCCTAACCATACAAACCTTAGCTATTTACATTGTAGAAATAGTTGATTGGAGAATGGTAATTACATTCATGGGAAATAGTCGAATTGACTAGTTAAGTCGTTCTTACTTTTTGTTTTGTTTTGGTGTTCGGGCATGGGCGATAAGTAAACTGAATGATTGCCTTTTGTTAATATTAAATGTAAATGTTTAACTTTCCCCTTTTTTTTGTATTCTAATTGAATTAACTAATTAAATGTTAAATGTATTCCTTATAAGGAAACAGTTTTGATTTCCCGTCTTTATTTTTCAACGAATGTTCGAGAGTATTCGAACAAAGGAAAGAAAACGGGAGTCGTTTTCAAGTTGAATCAAACTGGAAGAGTCAGTTGAGCTCAAATCGTTATACCCTGAAGACGGCCACATTCCTTGGAACGCGTGTTCCCTCCATTAAAGAGTGAACTTTTATGTTCCAACAGTTTTCAAGATTATTGCAACATTTTACAGTGCAGGTAAGTTGATAAATAAAGACTTACTCCTAATTTGATGCCAGTTAGAGATAAATCTAACAACATAGGGTATTACTTTCGGCGTAGCTGAATGACGAGCCATTAGATTTTTAACGAGGGTTAACACACACCGGTGAAATGATTCACTTCGCTTAGAGGTAGGACTTCACGGGGGAAAGGGTTGGCGGGCAAGTATGTGTAAATAGCTAAGGTTTGTATGGTTAGGAAAAATACAAATTATCTACGAATTTGTCATTTGTTCCGTAACCGAAATACAAACCACGCTATTTACATAGGGTGACTCAACCCTTAGGTACGGTGGTAAGTCCCAGTCTTACTGGCTTTGGCTTTGCCCGGGGACTCAGGATCCGAGTATATAGTACTCGAGAAAAGGAGTCCCTGCACCTCGCAAGTCCCTTGCTCAGCAAGGAACGTGCGGCCTACATAAGCTTGTGTGTGAAGGAATGGAGTGTGACTCGTCCTAAGAAGTTGACCTGGAATCCTATGATTGGACGTTCCCAATAACACCTCGTCAGGGTATGGGGGACGCGACAGTATTATTCTAATACTAGGAACACAAGGAAGCATGGTTTACCTGCAGTGGTTTGAGGTCAGCTATGCAGAGAACCCAGGATGCTGCTTTCCCCAAGAGAGGGGAGGATGAAGAAAAGAATAAGGGTCAGACATACTTTTTCATTCATGCAGACTAAAACTGGGTAACAATACCCTCAACCTTCTGCTACTTGTCCACTAAGGAGCCTGAGGTTAGACCAGCTGTTGTGCAGCCACCACAGGGCCGATAGAGAACGTATCGAGCCTCCTATGGGTCACGTCCTGCAGGTAGTGGGCCGTAAAGGTCGTTTGACGCTTCCAGACCCCAGCTTGTAGAACCTGCGTCACTGAGTAATTTCTCTTTAATGCCAGGGACGTAGCGATGCCTCTGACATCGTGTGCTCTAGGGCGACGTGACGGAGGAGGGTCTGGATTCAGGGAATGGTGGATCACCCTACGAATCCATGCTGAGATGGTGTTCTTAGTGACCCTCCTCTTCGTCCTCCCTGTGCTCACAAACAATGCTTGCACTCGAGGACGAACTGCAGCTGTTCTCTTAAGATAGAGCCTCAGACTCCTTACTGGGCACAGTAGGAGATGGTCTAGGTCATCTGTTACAGAACAGAGACTCGAAATCCGGAAGGAGTCGAACCATGGGTCCGGAATCCCAGGATTTTGAGTCTTAGCCACAAACTCAGGGACGAACCTGAACGTTACCTACCCCCATCCCCTTGAATGGGCGACATCGTACAAGAGACCATGAAGTTCACTGACTCGCTTGGCTGAGGCCAAAGCGATTAGGAACACCGTCTTCCAAGTCAGGTGACGATCAAAATCCTGGCGTAATGGTTCGAACGGAGGTCTCTTAAGAGACCTGAGGACTCGAACCACGTTCCATGGAGGAGGTCTCACTTCCGACTGAGGGCAGGTAAGCTCGTAGCTTTGTATGAGTAGAGAAAGTTCCAGCGAGGAGGAAATGTCCCCTTTCAGCCTGAAGGCCAAACTTAAGGCTGAGCGATAGCCTTTCACTGCCGAGACTGAAAGGCGCATTTCTTCCCGCAATACACAAGAAACTCCGCTATTGCTGGAATAGTGGCATCGAGTGGAGAGATACCCCTTCCACGACACCAACCACAGAAAAGACTACACTTCGCCTGGTAGACCCCTGCGGATGACTTACGCAGGTGTCGAGACATCCTTTCCGGAACTTATTGCGAAAAGCCTCTCTCTGTGAGGAGATGCTGGATAGTCTCCAGGCGTGAAGCCGAAGCGATGCTACGGCTTTGTGGAAGATGTTGCAGTGTGGTTGCTTGAGTAGCTCGTGTCGTGGTGGAAGTTCTCTCGGGAGTTCCGTCAGGAGCTGCAGAAGGTCCGGGAACCACTCTGCATGATGCCATAACGGAGCTATTAAGGTCATTGACAGGTTGACCGATAGTCTGGTCTTGTTGAGCACCCTTCTCATCAGACAGAACGGTGGGAAGGTGTAAACGTCGATGTTGTCCCACCGTTGTTGGAAGACATCTTGCAGAGTGCCTTGGGGTCAGGAACTGGGGAACAGTACCGCGGAAGCTTGAAGTTCAAGGCTGTCGCAAACAGGTCCACCGTCGGGGAACCCCACAAAGTCAGGACTTTGTTGGCTACTAGAGGATCCAAAGACCACTCGGTACTCACTATCTGCGATGCTCTGCTCAGACTGTCGGCGAGCACATTCCTCTTGCCCGGAATGAAGCGAGCCGATAGTGAAATCGAAAGGACTTCGGTCCATCTCAGTATCTCTACTGCAAGATGGGATAGCTGTTGTGTAAAGGTATCTCCCTGCTTGTTGATGTAAGCCACTACCATGGTGCTGTCGCTCATCACCACTACGGAGTGACCCGCCAGGGTCTGTTGGAACTGTTGAAGTGCCAGATATACGGCCTTCATTTCTAGCAGATTTATGTGGAGGTACTTTACTGATTCTGACCATAGGCCTGAAGTCCTGTGGTTCAGAACGTGGGCCCCCCACCATTCTTTTGAGGCGTACGAAAACAGCATCAAATCCAGGGGGAGGACGAGAAGATCCACTCGGAGGTTTTCATCTGTCACCCACCACTGAAGGTCCGTCCGTTCCGCAGGGCCCATAATGTCCGAGGGGTCGTGGCCTTGATTCCACCGGGACTTGAGCCGCCATTGCAGGGATCTCTTCCTGAGGCGGCCGTTTGGAACTAGACGAGCCAAGGAGGAAAGGTGACCTAGAAGAAGTAACCACGATTGGGCTGGAAGCTCTTCTCGGCCGAGGAAAGGATCTACGACCCTCCTCAGCCTTGCTATCCTGTCGTCTGATGGAAAGGCTTTGTGGAGATTGGTATCCAATATCATGCCTAGTTATACCAGTCGTTGAGATGGAAGCAGAGAAGACCTCTCGAGATTTACCATGATCCCTAGATCTTGGCAAAGTCCCAGAAGCTTGTTTCGGTGTCGAAGAAGGGTCGACTCCGAGTCTGCCAGGATCAGCCAGTCATCCAGATAGTGGAGGAGATGGATGCTGATCCTGTGTGCCCACGAGGATATCAGTGTGAACACTCTGGTGAATACCTGAGGTGCTGTGGAGAGACCGAAACAGAACCTTGAACTAGTAGATCTTGTTGTCTAGGCTGAATCTCAAGTACTTCCTGGAAGATGGATGGATTGGGATCTGGAAGTATGCGTCCTTCAGATCCAGTGTACACACGAAGTCTTGCAGTCTCACTGCAAGTCTGACCCTGTGTGCTGTCTCCATGCTGAACGGAGTTTGTTTGACAAACTTGTTCAGATCCGAGAGGTCGATGACTGGTCTCCAGCCTCCAGATGCCTTCTTTACAAGAAAGAGTCGACTGAAGAAGCCTGGGGACCCGTCAACGACCTCCTGGAGACCATCCTTCTTGAGCATGGTCTCGACTTCTGCCCGTAGGGCTAGCCCCTTTACCGATCCCATGGCATAGGAGCCCAACGACACTGGATTCGCTGTCAGGGGAGGAAGAGATGTTATGAACGGGACGCAATATCCTTGACTGATCACGGAGATCGTCCAGGAATCGGCCCGAGTTGCTGCCACCTGAATGCACAACTTTGTAGGCATCCCCCCACTGGTGGACATGCAGGGAGACTGCCAATCCTAGCGTTTGCGGCCTCGGCCGCTCCCTCTAGGATTCTTGCCTCCCCTGGAGGACATTCTGCCCTTCTTGTCTTTGAAAGGAAAGAGCTGCTGCTTGGATACCGTAGTCTTTGCTGCCGCTGCCGGTTTCGTCGACTTGGACTGGCGAGGTTGTTGAGGTGCTGAAGG
Organism: Palaemon carinicauda; assembly: GCF_036898095.1. Lineage (NCBI taxonomy): Eukaryota > Metazoa > Arthropoda > Malacostraca > Decapoda > Palaemonidae > Palaemon > Palaemon carinicauda. The sequence continues at coordinate 69,727,165 of NC_090733.1, forward strand.
TTTGTAGGGCTTAGATGTAAGAGCCCTTTGGAGAAGCGAATCATGGTTCGATTTTCTCCACCTCTCAGCTGCCTGTTCCACATCCTTGGGCTCAAACAGACTCTTTCCTAGGATGGAAGAGTGTCTGAGCTTGCAGACATCCACAGTCTGGGACCTTCGAGTGGAACCTCTCAGCCACTGCATCACGTCGTTTCAGGATCGAGTTTGCCCACAAGTTCGAAACTTGGTGGGCCAGAAACTCGATGGTGCGTGTCCCCGAGAGGAGGAAGGTCTCCAAGGCTTTCCTGGTGCTCTCCTTGGACAGATCCTCGGATCGCAGTAGGATGCCCAGAGACACCAGCCAGACATCCAGCCACGAAGTGGCCTGCATGGCACACTTTGCGACCTTCTCCTGACTCAGGATCTCTGTTGCCAAGAATGTCACCTGCCGGCTGGAGAGTCTCTCAAGAGAGAGACCCCTGGTAAGCTCTTCCACAGAGTGGTGGAGCGGAAGAACTAAACAAGGCTCCTCCATGATCTCAAAATACCTCCTCTGTTGGACATGAGGAGGTGGGAAGAGCTTGTTGCCAGCAGAGGAACGGCTGGAGGAGGCGAGCTCGGAGAGCTGGCCCTCAACCTTATCCCTGGCACTCTTCACCCCTTGAGACCAAGGCAGAGCCACACTGGCCTTAGAGGGTTTCTGAGTGCCAAAGACTTGGTCCAGGACCGTATCCTTGCCTTCAAGAGGGGCAGTCTCCGGGTCCTTGGAACTTGTTGAGATGCCTCATCAGAGTCAAGACTTGCCAGAAGGCATGCTCTGACTCATGCTGCTCTCCTCCTGGTGAACTGGCAGCAGTCTCCTGTCCCCAAATGCTCTACTTGGGGGAACACGTGGACGTTCTCCTGGGGTCTCGCTGGCTCTGGTCGAATTCTGGAGGAAGACTTCGGGATAGTCTTCGAGTCCTTCGGTTCCCTTCTAGGAGGGATGCAGGACTCCAGCAAAGAAGTCTGAGGGCTCTTCTCCGCCCCAACACGGGGCGATTCTCCTACTCGCGGTGGGGTCTCTCCCATTGGTGCGGTGGGAGAAGATCTCACCTCGGTAGATTCCCCTAAGGACGGAAAGTCTTCGTCCACCGGGGAAGGAGAGAACGTCTGAGGGGGGGAAGGAGCCTGTCTTACGGACTTCTTCAGAGCCAGCTTGACCCTGGGAGAAGTCACCACAATCTCTACTCCTCTCTTCCTCTTCAGTGGGGTCGAAGCTGTCGTTGGTTTGAGACTCAAATCTGCGAAGGCGGGCTTAACAGCCTGGACGACAGGTCTGATAAGGGACCCAAACCACGGCTGCTGACTGACAGACGCAGTGTCAGACTCCCACTGGAGGGAAGGGGATCGGGCGATCCTTCGGAGTAGATACCACAGGGCCTGCCTGAAAGGAAAAAGAAGAAGATGGGTGCCTAGACCTCTCTGAAGACTTCCCCTCCTCCTGCGAGTGCGCTGTTCTGCGCTTGCGGGGGGGTGACCGGGAAAGAAGATGACCTTACTGCTCATGCTCCTGAGGGCTTGCTAGGAAGCTCGCGCATGGGCTCACGCTGGCGCTCGCGCGATGGAACAATCCCAGGTTCGCGCGGGCGCGCGGAGGTGAAAGAGCGGGCGAGGAGGCGCGTGGGCGGGCGGGCAAGAGTGCGCGTGGGCGAGTGTCTGCGACCAAGAGAATGACGGCGCGCAGGTGAGCGATGGCGTGTAGGCGAGCGACTGCGTACAGGTGAGGTTGCGAGTGGGCGATCAGGTGATCTCCTACGAGCGGGCTCGAGGGTGCGCGAGCGTGCTGGAGAGTGGTGGCGCACAGGCGATGGAGCGCGCGGTCTGGAGAAGACAGATGGGGCGCAGAACCAGCAGGCGTAGAAGCGCGTGAAGGAGACTGCTCGTGGGCGCGTAGTGTCTCATCCAACTCTGGAAGTGCGCACGGTAGAGGCTGGAACCTGTGCGCGCGAGGGTGACTGCGCATGATGGCTGACAAGAGGGCGAGTTCCGAGGGCACGCAGGTGATCGTTGGCGAGAAGGAGAAAGATGAGACTTCTTGCCTAAGCCCAGATCAGGAGATCGGTCAACAAAAGAACGGCCTACAATACCACTCGACGGCCTCTCACGAGAGACCGATCGAGTGGGAGCTTCGGAGGAGGTTCAGGCAACGGAAGAGGAGTCCCTGGAATTTTCCTTTTTCAAGGAAACCCTTGAAGGAGAAAGATCCCGCTTAGACTTCTTCCGTCGCCGGGAAAACCTCTCCTACTGGGAGGTAGACCACTCCCTGCACACTTTGTCTTTATCACACTGTTGACCTCTGCAGAACGGACACAAGGTGTGAGGGCCCGTCTCGACCGCCGACATAAAAGTCCCGCAAGGGCGGTCGGGTAAACCAGGGCACTTCCGCATGATAAAGAGAGAGGCCAACTTCAAAGCACACAACTGAAAGAAAAAGCAAAAAAGATCAAGGCTGTCAATATGCGAGGGTGAGAGCAGACACGTCTGACCAACACCCGAGCCAAAAGCGAAGTGAATCAGTTCACCGGTGTGTGAGGGGGGAGGGGTAGCTGGCTACCCCCCCCTACCCCCTCACTAACTAGCGAGGTGGTAATTAACCCTCGTTAAAAATCTAATGGCTTGTCATTCAGCTACGCCGAAAGTAATACCCTATGTAAATAGTGTGGTTTGTATTTCGGTTACGGAACAATTGTTAGTTAAAGTAAACGAATTAGTAACGTTGATTTTCTTTATAAGTTTGTGAATAAACGTATTGTGTTTTTTCGTGTTTCTTTTTATATTCATTTCCCATATTTTAATGGTGGTTGCTGGCACTCGGGGGGCGAGCTGCGGATGTGCTTTTGAGATAATACCTCCAACTCCTTATTTGGCATAGTAACAGTTGGTCTGGGTCATCTGTTACTGAACAGAGACTCTTTATCCAGAAGGAATCGAATCTACGATCCGCAACCCCTGAATTCCAAGTCTTAGCAATAAACTCAGTGGCAAAGCTGAGGCTTATCTCTCCCCATCCCCTTGAACGGGCAATGTCACACAAGAGACCAAGTTCACTAACTCCTTTGGCCAAACCCAAAGTGAGTAGGGACACCATCTTCAGAGTGAAGTGGCAATCTGTTGCCTGGCATAATGGTTCGTAGGGGGAACCCTTCAGAGACTGAAGAACCCGAACCATATCCAAGGAGGAGGTCTCACTTCTGACTGGAGACAGGTAAGTTCATAACTTCATATGAGAAGAGAAAGTTCCAGCGAAGAGGAAATATCTACTCCATTCAGCTTAAAAGCAAGACTGCCGAAACCAAGAGGAGCATTTCCTACTCCAAGTGCACAAGGACCTACGCTATTGCTGGAATAGTGGCATCAAGGGGAGCAATATTCATTCAACGACACCAACCACAGAAGACTTTCCACTTTGCCTGGTAGACTGCTGCTGATGATTTTCGCAGATGTCCAGACATCCTAATCGCAACTTGTTGCGAAAATCCTCTCTCAGAGAGGAGATGCTGGATAGTCTTCAGGCGTGAAGTCGTAGCGAAGCTACGGCTTTGTGGAAGATATTGGCATGTGGTTGTTTGAGTAGATTTTGTCATGGAGGGAGTTCTCTTGGAGGCTCCGTTAGGAGTTGCAGAAGGTCCGGGAACCATTCCGCGTGATGCCATAGCGGAGCTATGAGGGTCATTGAAAGATTGACCGATGTTCTTGTCTTGCTGAGCACCCTCCTCATCAGACAGAACGGGGGAAAGGCGTAAATGTCGATGTTGTCCCACCGTTGTTGGAAAGCATCTTGCCAGAGAGCGTTGGGGTCTGGGACTGGGGAACAGTACAGCGGGAGCCGGAAGTTCAGGGCCGTTGCAAAGAGGTCCACGCTTGGAGAACCCCACAAAGTCAGGACTTTGTTGGCTACTAGATGATCCAAAGACCACTTGGTACTCACTATCTGAGATGCTCTGCTCAGGTTGTCGGCGAGCACATTCCTTTTGCCCGGAATGAAGCGTGCCGATAGTGGTATCGAGTGGATTTCGGCCCATCTCAGTATCTCTACTGCTAGATGGGATAGTTGCTGCGAAAAAGTACCTCCTTGTTTGTTGATGTAGGCCACTACTGTGGTGTTGTCGCTCATCACCACCAGAGAGTGACTTACCAGGAACTGTTGGAACTGTTGAAGGGCCAGAAAGACAGCCTTAATCTCTAGGATATTTATGTGGTGCAGCACGTGGGGCCCCCCACCCTTTTTTTGAAGCGTCTGAAAACAGCATCAAATCCGGGGGGAGGATGAGAAGGTCCACTTCCTTTCGTAGATTCTCGTCTGTCACCCACCACTGGAGGACTCAGTTCCCCAGGTCACAAGGGGATCTGGATATCCGGGGAGTCGTGTGCTTGATTCCACCGGGACTCGAGTCGCCACTGGAGGGATCTCATCCTGAGGCGACCGTTGGGAACCAGACGGGCCAGCGGTGAAAGGTGACCGAGGAGACGTAGCCACGATTGGGCTGGGAGTTCTTCTCGTTTGAGAAAAGGTCTTGCGACCTTTCTCAGCCTTGCTATCCTGTCGTCTGATGGGGAGGCTTTGTGGAGAATGGTGTCTACAATCATGCCTAAGTATACCAGTCTTTGAGTGAGAAGCAGAGAGGACTTCTCGAGATTTACCATGATCCCCAGATCCTGGCAGTCTCAGAAGTTTGTCTCGGTGTTGAAGAAGGGTTGACACCGAGTCTGCTAGGATTAGCCAGTCGTCCAGATAACGGAGGAGACGGATGCCAATCCTGTGTGCCCAAGATGACACTAGGGTAAGCACTCTGGTGAAGACTTGTGGTGTTGTGGAAAGACCGAAGCACAGCACCTTGAACTGGTATATTTTTTTGTCTAGGCTGAATCTTAAGTACTGTACTTCCTTGAAGACGGATGGACTGGGATCTGGAAGTACGCGTCTTTTAGGTCCAGTGTGCACATGAAGTCTTGTGGTCTTACTGCTAGTCTGACCGTGTCTGCCGTCTCCATGCTGAACCGAGTTTTTTTTGACAAACTTGTTCAGAGCTGAGAGGTCGATGACTGGTCTCCAGCCTCCAGATGCCTTCTTTACAAGAAAGAGTCGACTGAAGAAGACTGGGGATCCGTCAAGGACCTCTTGGAGAGCACCCTTCTTCAATAGGGTCTAGACTTCTGCCCATAGGGCTTGCCCCCTTGCCGATCCCATGGCAAGGGAGTTCAATGACAATGGATTCCTGGTCAGGGGAGGTAGAGATGTTATGAACGGGACACGATATCCTAGACTGATCACAGAGATTGTCCAGGAGTCAGCCCAGAGTTGCTTCCACCTGTTTGCGCAACTTTATAAGCATCCCCCCACTGGTGGAAATGCAGGGGGACTGCCTATCCTAGCGTTTGCTGCCTCGGCTGCTCCCTCTAGGATTTTTCTCTCCCCTGGAGGACTTTTTGCCTTTCCTGTTTTTGACAAGAAAGGGCTTAGACACTGTTGTCTTCGCTGCAGTTTTTGTCGTCGTTGTGGTCTTGGTTGGACGAGACTGCTGTGGTGTTGGAGGTTTATAGGGCTTAGACGTTAAAGCCCTATGGAGGAGGGAGTCTTGATGAGACTTCCTCCACCTCTCAGCTGTATGTTCCACATCCTTAGACTCAAACAGATGAGACCCCTCTATGGAGGAATGTCCGAGCCTATTGATCTCGATGCTAGGGACCTTCTGGTGGAACCTTTCAGCTACCGCATCTCGACGTTTCAAGATGGTATTTGCCCACAAGTTCAAGACTTGGTGGGCCAGAAACTTGATCGTGCGAGTACCTGAGAGAAGGAAGGTTTCCATAGCTTTCCTGGTACGTTCCTTTGAGAAATCCTCGGATCGTATCAGGATACTTAAGGTCCCTAACCAGATATCCAACCACAATGTAGCTTGCATAGCATACTTCGTGACCTTCTCCTGGTTAAGGATATCAGCTGCCGAGAACGAGACCTGCCGGTTGGAGTCTCTCTCAAGAGGGACTCCCCTGGTTAGCTCTCCCAGCGAGTGGTGAAGAGGAAGAGCTGAACTGGGCTCCTCCAAGATCTCGAAGTACCTCCTCTGCTGTACGCGAGGAGGACATCTCGGGGAGCTGCTGGGCGATCTTGTCCCTGGTACTCTTCACCCCTTGAGACCAGTGCCGGGCTGCACTGGTCTTAGAGGGTTTTTGAGTACCAAAGATGCAGTCTAGGACCATGTCTTTGCCCTCTCGAGGGGGGATCTCTGGGTCGGAAAACCCGTTGAGAACCCTCATTAGAGTCAGAACCTGCCAGAATGCATGTTCTGACTCCTGCTGGTCTCCTACTGTTGTAGGACTTGCAGCGAAGTCTCCTTCTGTCCCCAAAGGCTCTTCTTGGGGAGAGTCGCGGACATTCCCTGAGTGGCTGGCTCCATCCTAGCCCTAGTGGAGGACTATGGCATGGTTTTGAAGTCTTTGAATTCCTTCCGGGGAAGGAGGTAAGACTCCAACATCGATGTGTGTGACATGTCCCTTCTGTTCTCAGACTGCGAGGAACTCTCGGCGTGAAGAGAGATTTCCTCCATTGGTGCGATGGGGGAAAGTCTCTCTTTGCGTGGTTCCCTTGGTGACGGGAGATCTTCGTCGGAAAGGGATGGAGAGTTTTTCTGAGGAGCAGGAAGAACTTGCTCGATGGTCTGCATGGAGTCAGTTTCGCCCTCGGGGAAGTGACCGCATCCGAAACTCCTCTTTTCCTCTTCAAAGGGGTAGAGGAAGTCATGGTTCCATGCCCTAGATCTAGAGCTATAGGTCGCTCTGATGAGGGATCAGACAGGACAGGCTTGAAAGCCTGGGTTATGGCTCTGATCAAGGCATTGAACCAGGGCTGCTGGCTGACAGACGACTGTCAGACAGATCCCCTGAAGGCAAAGGGACCGAATGTTTGCTGGGAGGAGTTACTGGAATAGGTGGGTTAGCCTTACAATGTAGCTTCAGGATCCTGAACCCTTCTGCATGAAAATGCTTCCCTTCTCCCACAATGCGCGATGGTATGTGCTTGCGGGGAGGGGAATGAGGCGATGGCGACCTTGCCAGATGATGTGCCTGTTGGTGCGCATGCTCGCGCGCGGGAGAATATTGGCGCTGGCGCGAGGGAGAATATTGGCGCTGGCGCGAGGGAGAATAATGGCGCTGGCGCGAGAGAGAATATTGGCACTGGCGCGAGGGAGAATAATGGCGCTGGCGCGAGGGAGTGTTGGCGTGCGTCCGTAGGAGAGAGAGAGCGCGTGCACAGGATAATGTTAGCGTGAGCGCGGACACGCAGGAGAATGTTAGCGTGAGCGCGGGCGTGCAGGAGAATCATGATGAGCGCGCGGGAGTGTTGGCGCGCGTCTGTAGGAGAGAGAGAGCGTGCTCATGCATTTCTGTGTGTGCGCGCAGGTGAGTGCACATGGTCAGGTGAGCGCTGGCGCGCAGGTAAAAGTTGGCGCGCAGGTGACGGCAACAAGGTTGTCGCCTCACCTACGAACTTGCACGCAGGAGAGTGATGGCGCGTTGGTTGGCGCGCAGGAGAGCACTGTTGCGCAGGAGAACATTGGCGCGCAGGTAACTGGCACGTAGGAGAAATTTGGCGCACAGGAGAGTGCTAGCGCGTAGGAGATTGTCGGTGCAGGGCGCATAGGTGCAGGAGAGCGCTGGCGCGCAGGAAATCATTGGCACACAGGAGAGAGCAAGTGCGCTGTGGTGTGCTGGCGCGTAGGTGACATTGAGCGTGTTTGTGCAGGTGATCGTGGGCTCGTGGGCGCATGGCGTGCAGGAAAGCGCTGAAGACCACATTGGTGCGTAAGCGCATGTTGGCGCACAAGCGCGTGAGGTTGCTGCCCCTTGTGAGGGCGAGCAGGATGGGTGGTGCTCCGAAGCGTTGGTGAATGACGAGCTGCTGGTGAGCGCTGGTCAGGGCGCGTGATGCGCAGGGCGAGGGTGATGGCGCGCAATAGAGCACTTTGGTGGAGCTTTATTAGGCTCATACAGAAACGGCGATGGAAGGTCGGCAGGTCTGTTGGATGGATGGTCGACGTGTCCTTTAAAAGGATGACCATCCACCGAAGGATATCGCGAACGATCTGCATAGAGGTCCAGGACCAAAGTCACAAGAGTGGTTGCAGGTGCAGTGATGGATGATTGGTCTAGAGGCTCCTCTGCAGGGGACTGCATTGAAGACGTTTAACCAAAGAGGTGTCTCCTCACCGCAAGTGAAGGAAGGCCTCTAAGGTGAAGAGGAAGGCGAGCCTTCCGACGGATGCGTCCTCTGGGGGTCGTTGAATCAACAAGCTGACCGTCAGCAGTCCCCCGAAGAGGAGTCTCTGTAAGTGAACTCCCCCGAGGGAGAGAAACACTAGCAGGAGAGACCGATGATGAACTTAATTTCCCCCTAGTAGGATGGTCTGGAATGGGGGAAACTAAGTCAGCAGCTACAGTAGAGTTTGGAGTGGCAGAGGAGATGGGTGATGTCGCATGAGACACCTCTGACACAACAACGTCGACAAGTGTCAGGGGATCTACCTCTGATGGCGACGACGATTGCTTGACAGAAGCACCCATGCAGATGAACTCAAGCAATGCCTCCTTGGAGGGCGACCCCGTGAGCCCCAAGTTGGACCAAATCTGAAACACGGGCATTAGTAACAAGGCCTCCCCCAGGGGGAGAGGTGGTGCTGCTTCGCTAGGGGAAGCAACCTCATCTCTCGAGACCTGGGGTTGATCAGAAATAAATTGGTCTATGCTACTACTCGACAGTCTCTCGAAAGAGACCGACCGCGTAGGAGTTTCGGAGGAGGTTTTACCGATGGAAGAAGAGGCCTTGGGTTTTCCTCCCTTCGAAGCAACCTTCGAAGGAGAAATATCCCGCTTGGACTTCTCCTTCGGCCGTCGCGAAAACCTCTCCCACTGGGAGGAAGACCACTCCCTACACTTGTTGACACTATCACACCGTTGACCTCTGCAAGAAGGACAAAGGGCGTGAGGATCAGTCTCGTCCGCCGACATAAATGTTCCACAGGGACGGTCGGAGAGTCCAGGGCAGGTGAGCATGGTCGCCGAAGTCAACTTCACACACACAGTCTAAGAGAAAAGAGAAAACAAAAAGCATTAATGGCTGCCAATTGTCAGCGAAGATGAAGAACAGCAATGTCCGTTCACCATCCAAGCCGAAAGCAAAGTGAGCTCAATCACAGGTGTGTGAGGGGGAGCAGTAGCCCCTCCCTACCCCCCGCTAACTAGCGGTGTGGGTAGTTAACCCTCGTTAAAAATTAATTGCTCGTCATTTCAGCTACGCCGAAAGTAATACCCCTATTAAATAGCGTGGTTTGTATTCTAGTTACGGAATAACTAAATGTTAATACCTGTAAATTGAATAGTTATTACAATATAATGTAATAATAAATAGAAAATAATACAATACATACAGTACAATACTTTACATATACTAAATATACACTTCCATGTGTACTGTACTATTATAGTTACCCCTATTATAGACTAGAGCTACATTTTCTGTTGTCTGAACACATTTTCTTCAACTCTGTGATGGGTGACTATTTTATTATCGGCCTGATTGGCAAATCTTTTTACTTAAAGTGAAACATTTATCGTAAAATGAGTAAAAAATATTCGCATCTCGTTTTGTAGCTTGAAAATTTCATAAGCAGAGTCTTTCGTGAAGAGAGGTATGACTGTACCTCAACTTACAAAACTTAATTGGTTCCAAGAAGCTGTTTGTAAGTCAAATTACGTTAAATTTTGGCCTAAGGTTCGCTAAACCTGAAGCCCATACCTATGATTTCCATTTAGAAAATTCAACAAATAATCGGGTTTCATATGATACAGATATCTGGTTATCACAAATGTCATTTTGCTTACTACAGTATATCAAACACTATGATATTATTTTATTACAGTATTTCCTTAATTTATCTGTTATTTTTAGTTGGATTTGTATTTGTATCTCCAAATATTTGTAAGTTGAGGACCTTCTTTAACAGTAATGACACTGTTAAAACACTGGAGCTTTTATTTGCCAGGACTTTCGGACGTATAGAAAACGGGAGTTTTCATCCTATTCTCTATGGAGTCGTTCGTAGCAGTGTTCATCGCACTACAAATAGTTCCTCACTCAAGTGAGCTAATGATTTATTGATTTTTGCTCTGCTGTATTCAGTATTCGCAATTAAACACTATCTCATTGCTCCTATGTTCTGGCAAGCAGAACATGTTTCTCTATGCTCGATAGCCCAATAGACTAGTATTGCAGTGTTAATTATCAATTATACAAACTTAAGGAAGTGAATACTGAATACCCACTTAATAAAAGGGTGAGTTGTAGCTTCACGCTCTAGCATCTATTCGAACATGGACTTGGCTTCCATTTTCAATGATTAGACTAAATAGTGTAAATTAAACACACGCTCCTACCTTAACCTTTTGTTATTTACATGATAAATAAAATAGGAGCTATGATTATATTGCATATTCCAATATTGAAAATAAATAATAAAGAAGTGTAAAATATAAAATGTTGAGCCCTTTACTCTATTTGAAAAAGTACGGTACCTTAAGACAGCACTACCCATCAGCGTTTTCCTCAACTACCGGGTAGGAGGAGGCTCCTGTGGCATGTGATAAGATGACAAAAGGAGCAAAATGGGTATTTTCTAGTAAAATCTGGAGCTTCATTATTAGAGGTTTCCGCCAGTAGTATACGCGATTCAAAATAGTGTACTTGCAAAGTTCTACTCAATTATGCAAGTTTGTGTCCTAAATGATATGACACCATTCTATAATTAAACCCTGATATTGCACTTTTATAAATGAAACTAACTAGCCTAACCATAAGCTATACATTTGAACTCTTCCTAAGACAAACCAACTTACGGAGCCTTCGTATATCAGCAGTCAATTCCTCCCGTGTGCATAAAGAATGGACACCAACTAACCTAAACTTCCCAGTAATATTTTGGCAGAGTCCTACCCAGCACTATTACCGCTCACCAGTACATAGGAGCTTAAAGTTTTTCTTTTTCGCGAGCGAAGCGAGCGCACGGCAGAGCAAAAACCATTACACTATCAAAATATTACCAAAATCAAATGGTATTTGCTCCACCACGTGATGGCTTCGCTCACGAAAAAGAAAAACATCAAGCTCCTACATACTGGCAAAGCAGTAATGGCTCTGGGTGGGACTTTACCGGAATATTACCAACTTCCTAACCTAACCTAACCCACAAGCTGCATCCTTATCTACTTACTTAACGGGAGCTCACATCACCCTGCGAACCCCCTTACACTGCCGTATACTTAGTATATCATACATACAGATGGCTGCTATCATACATTCACCCATAACCTACAACCATTATAATAATATTCATCCATAATGATTATGTTCATTACTTCAACTTACTGTATCTGCACCAGACGGTTGTTGGTCTGGTTGAGGAGTCCCAAGTACGGTTTGGGTGACGGATCGGAAAAGGTCCATCTCTTCCCACTGAATGTCCAGCTACTTAGTTTATTTTTATTTTTATTTTTTTATTCTGAGATTAACTGATTTCGGGCATACGCCAAGCTGTCATGAACGACAGGTTAGGCTTAAGGTGAATGTCTTTCTGATAAGGCCAGGCAGACTCCTATAATTGTCAGTTAAAAATTTCACTCACTCTTATAATACTTGTACTGGAAATATCTCTTTCCGCCTATTAAACTTAATAGCTTTCAACGTGTATCGCCTGTTTCTTATGGCGATTGGCGAACGATGAATTAAAGACTTCGTAAGACACTTTCCGACTCATTTCACTTTACACACCAGCTGATTTGACTGTGTGTAGTCTGTGTTTACTTACACGTAGAAGACACAAGTATTAAACGACGGCCGTTGGCGACTGTCGAGCGTTTACATATCCTGAATAATATAATGTTTTTAATTGAGTCAATGAGTAAAATAATTACATATTCTAAATAATATAATGTTTTTTAACTAAGTCAATGATTAAAATAATTACATATTCTAAATAATATAATGTTTTTAATTGAGTCAATGAGTAAAATAATTACATATTCTAAATAATATAATGTTTTTTAACTAAGTCAATGATTAAAATAATTACATATTCTAAATAATATAATGTTTTTAATTGAGTCAATGAGTAAAATAATTACATATTCTAAATAATATAATGTTTTTTAACTAAGTCAATGATTAAAATAATTACATATTCTAAATAATATAATGTTTTTAATTGAGTCAATGAGTAAAATAATTACATATTCTAAATAATATAATGTTTTTTAACTAAGTCAATGATTAAAATAATTACATATTCTAAATAATATAATGTTTTTAATTGAGTCAATGAGTAAAATAATTACATATTCTAAATAATATAATGTTTTTTAACTAAGTCAATGATTAAAATAATTACATATTCTAAATAATATAATGTTTTTAATTGAGTCAATGAGTAAAATAATTACTTAGCGCAAACGATTTTATTGTATCTCTCTATATTCGGTCAATATATATTCCCGTAAAAGTTAACTGCATAGTAATAAAATACAATAATAACAAGTGTACGAATGCCGTGCATATTGCAAGTAATATACACGATCTCTCGTGGAGATAGCCTACAGGGTACGATAAATATATGATACACGAATCTTATATTTTTTCAACTGGTTATCTCGATTTATTCATTTCTGACCATTATCATTGATGGAACCACCAGTCTATGAGTCTCTTTTACAAAACAATTATGATGGATGCCAGTAAGAACAGGGATTTTTTGATTAGTAAACAAAAATAACTACCCTACCGGTTTGCACTATTGATAATGGTCAGGAAAAAAACTAATATACGAGATAAAAAAAGAAGGAAAACATTGTTCATGTATTTGACGTGATATTAAAGTATCATTTAATTGCCTATTTTTTAAATCACTTCCCTCAATAATTCATGTTTGTTCCGCTGTGGGTCACTTCATTTGCATTTGAAATTTATTAAACATCCTCCGCATGTTCGTATGTACCTAACAAGCGGTAGGCCTATATGGTTGATATAGTTGTTGTTGTTGCTGCTGAAGATTGCCTGGCCCTTGCGGCCAGGCACGGGCTCTTGCACTCTTGCAGCCCGTAGCATTAAGGTTGATATAGTTGTACGATCACGTTCATAAGTGACGACACTGTGTAGGCCTAGATTACTCTAATTATCGTTACTTTACTTACATACTTTACTTTGATGGCTGCTTTTCCGGTCCCATACAGCAGGGGAACCCCACTCTCTACAGGACCTCCACTGTCGTTTTACCTTGTTTGTTCAGAGTATTGAACATTTCATATCACATATTGTTCATTTACTGTTAAATCGTCACTGTCAAAAGACTCATTAAAAAGGAAAGTCTTCAGTTTCCTCTTGAAAGCCTTAGTGTCTTCAATCATTCGAATATTTCGTGGGAGCTTATTATATAGTCTCGGGCCGCATATTTAAAGGCTCTGGAGCCTTAAGTAGACATATATCTAGGTTCCAACAGTTTGAAGCTATCTGTAACTATTCTCGTGTCGACATGATTTGTTGGCTGCGCAATATGTAGCAATTCTTTTAAGTATTTTGGACGCCCAGTTCTGATAACTTGGTGGGTTATTGTACATATTTTAAATTCAATTCTCGCTTCAATCGGCAGCCAGTGTAACTCGATTAGTATAGGGGTTATCCTTTCTCTAGGTGGGACACCTTTTGTCAGTCTTGCTCATCTGTTTATTGTGTTTTGTAATTTTGTATTTCTTAAGTTGCACTTTTGGTAAATTGTAATAGATTGAGTTGCAGTAGCCAATCCTGGTAATAACACAGTTTATCACAAGTTTCTTTACAGAATTTTCGTCCAGGTAGGCTACTTTTTTATAAACGCAATATTTCATAGATGATAACCAGCAGTTTTTATTACATTATTTATTTGGGCATTTAGAGGCAGGTTACAGTCAAGAAATACACCTAGATCTCGAACTTTACTAGATATCGGCACCGAGTCATTATTTATGTTCATTTGAATATCACCCAATTTTCTCACGCTGTTTCTCTTGCCCACCACCATGAATTCAGTTGTGTTCTCATTTAATTTTAGTTGCTTAAATGTCATCCATTCTTTAACACTATCAATGCTTCTGTTTAGAGTTTCAGTAGTGTCATGTATATCATTTATGGAGAAGTAAAATTGTGTCATCTGCAAATAGTTTGAACTTCGTGCCATGCTTTTGTAGTATTTTCGATAGACCAATAGTATAGATGCAGAATAAGATTGGGCCAAGTACGCTCCCCTGGGGTACCCCTCTGTTTAAGGGTTCATATGATGAATAAGAGTTCCAATTTGTACACAGTAATTTCTACTAACCAAGTAGTCTTTTAGGTATTCGAAGGGTTGATCTTCAACGCCGATGGACCGTAGATCATTTAGTAGCAGTTCATGCACCACTGTATCAAAAGCAGCACTGAGATCGAGCAGTATTAAGATACCACATTTATTTTAATCCATCATTTCTAGCATATCATTTACAACAGAGCAGATGGCTGTCTCCGTAGAGTAAAGTTCTCTGTAAGCAGATTGATTGTCGGGCAAAGCTTCTATTACTTCTAAGTGATTGACTAGTTGTTCAAGAATTACATATTCAAGCACTTTTGAAACAAAGGATAGATTCGAAATAGGTCTGTATGAGCTTAATTCGTGGTAGTCCAGTGCATTTTTCAAGACTGGCGTGACTATAGCCATTTTTCTCAGATTTAGGAAACTTACATTCATCAATGCTTGCATTTGTTATACTCATTATTATTTCGGCTAGACTAGAAAAGTTTCTCTCTCCAATTACCTTAGATATTGGCATAGAATCTGTCGGGAATTTCGAACTGATCAATCGAAATTCCCGCCATTTGACTCCACCTACGTTACGTCAAATTGGAGGGAGAGGAGAGAACTCGCGGGCGAATGAATGTCGTTCAAGACGAGAATGTTTTAGAACCAAAAGAGAAACCGCCTGGTAGGGGGTAGGGGAGGCGCTGAGACTAAAGAAATCGACCACTTGTAATTTAAGATTAAGAAATATAACGTCATTCTATTGTAACATGATAAAAAAATCCAATCTAGAAATTTAGGTTCAGGAAAAGATGCGGGAAAAAGGTGATGTCGGGGGTTGCAGAAGCCAGCTCTGCCTCTTTGATCCGACGTCCCCAACCACAGTAAGTTCTTAATTGTTCTCTCCCCCCCCCCCTAGTGTACCCAGGTCGGTTTCCATATAGGTTTTGCTAGAGTTGTGTAAAATTTGTATCTGTAAATATTTCATCGATCCTTGTGCCAGGGGATCAGAGTTGTTTTGTAAAATACGTAAAAAGGTCTCGGTAAGGCGTTTATCGAGGTAACTTACTAAATGTTTAATTACTTTTGCTTAATTTTGAGTCCGGTGCGGACTTCGTTTTTTTTTCAGTAACGCCCATGTTCATTAAGTCAAGTGTCTCTTTGTATGTAGAGTAAAGGTTTATTTTTTGTATTTCTCTCGTATTAGATGATTATTTTTATAATAAATTTGTCAAAATATAGCCGTATTCTACTTATTTCCTGAATGGTTTTGAGAGGCTAGCCCATAAGGCCTTGTGATCCGCCCAGTACATCGGGCAATTTAGTAAACCGGTGAAATTTCGCCACAGAATCGATCGCGCAGTTTGTTTTCTTTGCTCTCTTGATAATTCTGGTGATGCCATCTTGTATTATGTAGTTAAATCGTATTAAATTTGTCTGTGTGCCTAATGTATCATTAATCTGATGTTGAGTATTTACAAATGACCTGGTTATATTTTCAATTTTGTTTTCAAAGAATACTAGAAAATTATTTGCTAGTTCCTGGTCACTGTAGGCTATCCATCAGGTAGCTTCTTTTCTTTTACATTTCCCATTATACCATTCAGGAAATGATATAACTTATTTATGTCTGTTGCTGCTTCAAGGGAAATTTCTATTATAGTATTCACTTTTTTTTCCTTATTAGTAGGTAGTTATATCGACACGCAGCAGTTTTGTATTCTACCCAAGTACTTTCAGTTTTTAACCTATTCCACTTTTTTTTTTTTTTTTTTTTTTTTTTTTACCAAAGTCTCTCCATCAAACCAAGGAGATTGGTCTTTTACAGTTATAGTCCTTTCCATCGGTGGGCATGTCACATGGTATCATTCACTTTTATGTTAGTGATTAATTTAATTCATCTTTTTTTTTGACGTGTCTAACGGGTTTTTAACTTTTTTTCGTTATTAAATTAATTTTCATTTAAAAACACAGTAGCCTACATTTCTTTCCCCTTTCCTTCATTTATGTTTTATGAAAATTTAATTAATTTCCTTTTCAGGAAGGTGATGTTGGTCTGTTCCGACTTAATTAAGTTTAAACTCATTGTATGCTTATTTCTCTAAATAAGGCCTGATAGCCAAGGCGTGAAGTTTGAAGGGAATGATGTCTCCCTGTAAATTAGAAACTGTCAGTCCTTTTCCCCTGTAACAGCATTAAGACACAGTCCACTTATAAAACATAGCTCACAAGGCTACGTGTTTTTTTTCTTTCTTTTTACAACAGGGTGTCTCGTCAGAGGGACTTTCAATCTATTATGGTAATTTATTGTAACGTCATATATTTCCCGAATGCATTTATAGCACACTTCGTACACTATATAACCATCGTTAACCGACTTATCTGAGTGAAAAAAAAAAAGATAGAAAAGTGACTGATACAATCACCCACATGGTTGACATACGTAGTACAGTCACGTTCATAAGTGGTGATACTGTGTAGGCTACTTTTATTTTTGGACAAATTGTCAACATAAAAAGCAACATCTGGCAACTACAGCAGTTCGGACATAAGTTTCCGTGAAGGGTGTCGGGAGTTTCGAACTGATCACTCGAAAGTCCCGCCATTTAACTCCACAAACGTTACGTTAATTGGAAGATCTCGCGGGCGTTGCTGCGAATAACTATGGTCCAATACGTGACGATATTGGAGCATAAAATTCAACCACCTGGTGGGGAAGGAGCAGGTGTCAGAGAAACAAAGTATTTATTATTTACGAATCACAAAAATCATCTAGTATTATTGCACCACGATAAAAATATCGATGTATATGTTTAGAGCCAAGGACTCTCTAGTTTGGTGGATTACGGCAAATTATGGCCTTCAGCCGAAGTATTAAGCTTACCCTTTGATCTGAAGTAAGACTTTGACAGTTTCTCCGTCTTGTGGTCGATAAAGAAGCTTTATTAGACCCCTTATTGAATAAATAACGTAAGAATTCCCTCCCCTCTCCCAAGGACACTTTAGTTAGCGCGGGAGATCGTAGTTTTCTTCGGAGCTGTCCAGAGCTACGGTCGTCCTCTCTGCCTATACCCCCCAAACAAGTAAGTTCTAATTGTTACTCTCTCTGTCTCCGCTCCAAGCCGCGTGAAACCAGGTCGGTTCCCCCTAGTCTTTTTCCGAGTGTGAAGTGTAATTTATATGTCTGTAACATTGTGATCCCAGTGATTGGGGATTAGATTTATTTACTAAGATACGTCTGAGAACCTTGGTAGGTGTTCTACCAAGGTATCATATTGAAATTAAGTGTATTTAGTCTTTTTTAGTCCGACGTGGACTTTGTGCCTCACAGGCACATGTTACAGACCCCTAGGGGAGACAGTTTCCTTTATCAATTAGTTTAAGTGTTATAGTGTGTTATTTCCTTGTTAAATGGTTATTTTTGTAATAAATTTGTAAAGTGTAATCATATTTTATTGAATCCTGGATAGTTTTGGAAGGCTAACCTCTTCAAGGTCTTGTCATCGGGCCTAGAATCATAATTTTAATAAGCCTAAATGTTCTCTTTGAAATGGACATAGTGGTATACTTGTAATTTCAGAATTGATATGATTTTATTGAAAAAATTTAAAGGGGCAAACTATAATGATAAAAATGTTCTATTGATTATGTATGGTTTCAATTATTGTCAAGCACCCATTAAGAAACAATGTAACAACACTAGGTCTAGGCCTACTAGTATGAAATTTTATTTTTAGGTAGGCTAAGAGCCTACTTGACTTGTGTATGATAATTATCGGTGAAAATATATTTTTGTTTAACGTAATCATAAAGGATAAAATCAATAAAAACACAACAATTCACTTATCAATGATCTGGTTATCTTGCTCTAGAGTAGTGAGTGCATCGGGGTCGTCCTTTTCTATAGGCCTATTCTTGAGGCTTGCTTCTCCACCTAAATACTTTTTGTCTGACTTACATTTAATTTACGGCTAATTTCGATGGGGGAGGATACTGTTTTTTAGCATTTCTTTCATGACTCTCCGTATAGCTATTAAAGTTTCCTGTAGGCTATGAATATCAACAAGTGTTCTAACAAGATTCTTCTTTTCCTTGTATTTGAAGGGCTTTCATTACTGCCGATGTTTTGACAAAATCAAAAGCTTTCTCGTAGTCTATAAATGCCATGCATAAGGGTTTCTCATACTCTGTTGATTCCATTAACTGGTTGATTATATGGGCATGCTCAGTTATTATTATTATTATTATTATTATTGGGATACCCCATAGGGGAATACTATTGTTTTTGGTAGTATTACTATTATTCTTTCCGCGCGTTTTTTTTCGCTAGAAATCTGAAATAATTATCATAGGTAGTCTATTATTATTATTATCATTATTATTATTATTACTATCCAAGCTACAACCCTAATTGGAAAAGCAAGATGCTATAAGCCCAGGGGCTCCAATAGGGAAAAATAGCCCAGTGAGGAAAGGAAATAAATAACTGAAGAGAACAAATTAACAATAAATCATTCTAAAAAAGTAATGTCAAAAGAGATATGTCATATATAAACTATTAACAACGTCAAAAACAAATATGTCATATATAACGTATTTTGAGCGAAGCGAAAAATCTATTTTTGGGTGAGATAGCCACGGCGTCCTGATGGAAGGTTCCTTTTTGGTAGCTTCCTTGGGTATATAACTACTAAGATATTCCCAGAGAATTTAACCACAGGTTATCACAGAATTCTAACTTCTGGAGCGAGTATCCTAAAGGTTTCCCATTTAAGACATCGTATATCAACAGGGGACGCATGTATTAACGCGCCACATAGCTATCTACACCCCAAACAGAGTTAACACTTCGGTGTGTAGGGGCGGAGAATAGCTGGGAGCCGTTCCACAGCTAATCTCGTTCGTGGCTACTTTTGGTACTCGAGACGTAAACAAACGGGCGCCATTGCTAAATGACGTCACGTCCGTCCTCATCCTGAAGCCAGTTGCTTGCCGATCACCATGATACAGCAGAGCAGGGTGGGACCTAAAAACTGGACGAAGTAGCAGGGAGGGTCCATCAGGACCATGGCTATCTCACCCAAAAATAGATTTTTCGCTTCGCTCAAAATCCGTTTTTTGGGCTCAAGCCATGGCGTCCTGATGGAAGAATACCAGAGAATCAATGTATCGTGGTAGATTTTCCCCTATTGGGTAAGTGCCAAAGGCTTTGAACAAGGTAGCATAGAAATCTTAATAAAAGAACCGTAGGGAAGAACCTTCCTGCCCCCCTTGGCAGTGAAGTTCCCACGGGCCATGCCGAGATCAAAGTGGTTATCGAAGGGCTATTCACCTTGCTAGAAGAACCTGAAGAACTTGGAGACGAGACTGAATGGTTGGCATTCGTATGGAACATTCCCGAAGGCAGACAAGTGGTGGTTGGACACTGTATTTAGAGAAGGATAGTTTCGTCTCTAGGGTATGAAGAGTAAGTATTCGTATTGGAATATTACATTGCAAAGGTGAATATATAATAAGGGTTAGGACCTTAGTATCTCCATGAACCATAAGGAAAGGGATAATAAAACTATGACAGGCATATATTTCATAGTATAAGTAGGAGCGGATTGAGACGCACAAGCAATAAAATAGGAATTTTATTTGACAATTGCAGAAAAATAAATGAATTGCAATAATAAGTAAAGTTAATTTACAACAAATTATAATGTACATAGTAATAAAGACTTGCTCTTGAATCTGAAAGGGAATTTCAAATTTATTAGTAGGCACTCGTTCTCGAGGAACGTCAGTCTTTAATTAAAACACATCATGCTCTAGGCATGCGGCACTTGTGTGACGACTATGACATTTCACCTGGGATAAGAACAGTTATAAGAAAGCACTAAGTGTTTTCGACATCACTACGTATCGCTCGAGGGTCAACATAGGCACCCGAAGAGTTAGAGTCCCAAGTAACTCGCTGTTCTATGCAGAGTTAGGTGCAGGTTTCATAACACTACCTGCGGCTACCACAAAATGTTTGACTTCGTGCACTTGTTTCGCATAATGTTTGAAGAAAACACGCGAGGACTTCCAGCCTGTGAAGCTTTTCAGGCTTTCGAAGTCCATACTCTGAAAGAAATTCAGAGATGATGCAACTTTTCTAGGATCGTGACCGGCGGGTGTACTGTCAGGATCCGCTCTGCGAATGAAGTAGGTGATTTTCGCTCTTAGTTGTTTCAGTGACAGGTCGCTGCCCGATGTTTCTCCTTTGAAGAGTTGGCCTCCACCAAAGTTCGAAGTTCTGCGAAGATAGACCTTGAGGCTCTCTACTGGGCATAGAGAGGCATCTTCCTTCAGGGGGCATATTCTCCAGGGGCCCCATCTCTTGGTGGGTAATTCGTTTTTGGCGAGAAACGTCGGATCCGGGGAGAGGGTAACGTCTCCTGAATCGGTAAACAGGATGTGACCCTCTTCTCTTGATAATGCCACTATTTCGCTGACTCGGGCTCCTGAAGCAAGAGCAAAGAGAAATATAACTTTCTGAGTCAGATCCTTGAGAGGGCATGAATCATTATCCAAGTTGGAGGCGAATTGGAGCACCTTGTCCAATGACCAGGAGATCGGTTTCAGTGGGGGTGCTGGGCGTAGACGAGCGCATGCTTTCGGCAGTTTATTGAAGATGTCGCTGGACAGATCAATTTGGAAGGCATACAACAGTGGTCTAGTCAAGGCCGATTTGCAAGTCGAGATCGTATTGGCTGCTAATCCCTGTCCATGAAGGTGAATGAAGAAGGACATGCAGAAATCAATGGTGATTTCCTTAGGATTTTTTGCCTTGACGAAAGAGACCCATTTTCTCCAAGATGATTCGTATTGCCGTCTTGTGAATTCGGTCTTGTATTCCTCGAGGAAGTCTAGACTTTTCTTCGAGATCCCAAACCTCTTCTTTGCGGCTAGGGAGAGAAAATCATGAGATGAAGGTCCTTGATTTTCAATGATGAAGCGAAGACAGTCGACTTCTGTACTTGTTGGGAGAGAACTGGGCCCGGGAGAGGGATCAGCTTGGGCTGCAGCTCCAGGACCAGGGGGTACCAGTTGCTCCGGGGCCACTTGGGAGCCACTAGGGCCGCTGTCCCTTTGAAGGTTCTCAGCTTGGAGAGGACTTTCAGCAGAAGGTTGGTGGGAGGGAACAGGTAGATCTTGGACCATCTGTTCCAGTCCAGTGACATGGCGTCCACTGCTTCTGCCTTGGGGTCCTCGTACGGGGCCACATACCGAGGAAGTTGATTGTTGTCGCTCGTTGCAAAGAGATCGATCTGAAGTTCTGGGACTTGGTGAGAGATGAAGGAGAATGATCTTGCGTCTAGAGACCATTCCGACTCTATCGGGCTTGTCCGAGATAGAGCGTCCGCCGTCACGTTGCGGAATCCTTGTAGGTGAACTGCAGACAGGTGCCATTTCTTCTTCTCTGCCAGACGGAAGATTGTCAGAAGCACCTGATTTATCTGGGGCGATCTTGAGCCTTGGCGATTGAGACATCGAACTACCACCGAGTTGTCTAGGGTTAGACGAATATGGATCGAGGGAGGCGGGGAGAGTTTCTTCAGAGTTAGAAGGACCGCCATGGCCTCCAAGATGTTGATGTGAAACGTCTTGAACAGGGGAGACCATGTGCCTTGAGCCTGTTTTTGGTGGGAGTGACCTCCCCAACCCTCCAGCGAAGCGTCCGTGTGGATGTTGAGTGATGGAGGAGGGTGTTGAAGAGGAATGGACCTTTTCAGGGCCTTTGCTTCCGACCACGGCTTGAGGAGAAGTCGAAGTCTGTTTGGGAGCCGTCTCTTGAGGTCTCCTCGAGCGATGGATGCAGAACATCTCCAGACTCCCGCGGCATCCTTTAGCTGTGCACGAAGCACCGGGTTTGTTACTGAGGCGAACTGTAGAGAGCCTAGAACTCGTTCCTGCTGGCGTCTTGAGATCCGCTTGGATTTCAGTAGTCGCTTGACAGACCCTGCTATTTCCTTCCTTTTCTTCTGGGGGATGGAAAGGCGGTGTGACTGAAGGTTCCATTGGATTCCTAACCATTGGAACTTCTGAGCTGGAGAGAGGCGAGATTTCTTCACGTTTATCTTGAATCCCAGGTGTTCTAGGTACTGGGTGACTTTGCTGCAGGATTTTAAACAATCCTCGGGCGATGGAGCCCAGACTAGCCAATCGTCGAGGTAGGCCATCACCTGGACGTCTCGGATGCGGAGCTGTTGTACTATGGCATCCGCCAGCTTTGTGAAGATCCGAGGGGCCACATTGAGGCTGAAGGGCATGGCCCTGAAGGCGTAGCTTTTCCTTTGGAGTCGAAATCCTAGGTAGGAGGAAGCGTGATGGTTCATTGGAACGTGCCAGTAGGCATCCGCCAGGTCTATGGAGACCGTGTAAGAACCTCGAGGCAGAAAGGTCCTTATCTGTTGAAGAGTCAGCATCTTGAACTTGTCGTTCGCTATGAACTTGTTGAGGGGGGATAAGTCCAGAATGACTCTGAGTTTGTCGGAGTCTTTCTTGGGGACGCAAAACAGTCTCCCTTGGAACCTGGTGGACTTTACCTTCCTTATCACCTTCTTGTTCAAGAGATCTAGGACATATTCTTCCAGAAGGGGGGTTGATTGTTGGAAGAATTGCTGGAAGGTTGGGGGTGGTTGAGTCCAACTCCAGCCTAGACCCTTCTTGACGATGCTGTGTGCCCAGGGATCGAAGGTCCAACGATCCTGGAATTGGCGGAGTCTTCCTCCCACCGGAAGCACTTCATTGCTTCTGGTGTCCCGAGGGCTTACTGCCTCGGCCGCTAGCTCCCCTTCCTCCTCTGCCTCTGGAGGGACGGCGAGATGCGTCTCTGCCTGCACCTCTGCTTGAGCCTCTACCTTTGGGACGAAAGGTAGTCGTCTGTTGCTCGAAAGCAGGGGTGAAAACCGGTGACTGTGACAAGACCGGTTGGGTGACCAGCTGAAAGGTCTGCTGTGGCTGAGCTGCCACTTGGGGAGTAGCGGGTCCCGGAAACTGCCGTCTCTGTTGACGTTGCTGGGGTTTCTGCTTGGAGGATTTCCTCTTAGGTTGAGGTCCGTCGTCCTGGGAGGATTTCCTCTTCTTTGACATGCCCCACTTGTGGAGAAGGTTCCTGTTCTCCGTGGCGGCCTTATTGGTGATCTCTTTCACGAGGTCAGAGGGAAAGAGGTGCTTACCCCAGATGTTGGAGGAAATCAGCCTCCGGGGTTCGTGTTTCACAGTGGCACCTGAGAACACGAATTCTCGACAGGCTCTCCGAGCCTTCATGAAGTGATACAAATCCTTCACCAGGGTTGCCATGTGGGATTTGGCGAGTACCATGTAGTGGTCTGGGACTCTGGTGTCACAAGCCATGATGTCAAGTTGGACCTGGTGGGACATGGATGCTGCAAGCCTCTCCTTTGTATCTTGTTCCCGACGAAGGAGGTGGTCGTTGAGTTTCGGGAGGTCTTCGTTAAACTGACGTCCGGCTACGTCAGGATCTAGCTTTCCCACCACGAAAGTATGCTGGATATCCTTCCAGTGTCGAGCGTCGGGGGGAGTTACTATGGAGAAGGGTCTGCACTTCTCCAGTGCAGGGCAGGGTTTTCCTTCTTCCACAGCCTTGAGGCACGCAGCGAAGGCCTTTTCCATGAAGGGAAGGACTGCATCGTCGGGTGCGACGTAAGTAGGGTGCTTCTTGCTCAGGGCCGGAAGCTTAGAGCAGGTAAAACCCCTACTTTTAAATGCGGTGGCTAGCATAGCCTGGGCCTTCGAGAGATTGAACACTATCTCCTCCTTGGGTTCGGTCTCTTCTTTAGAGGCAGGTTCAGAACGAAGCCGGACGTAACAGTCCGGGTAAGCCTCAAAGTTTGGGAAGAACTCCACATCTTCCAGGGGGACCGTGCCGATCTTATCGCTGACAAAGATCCTGCCGGTCGCGATAACCATATGCTCGGCATACCTCCAGGGGTTGGCATGTGAGCATGCAGGGAGATCCTTAACCGAGATCTTCTTCGGTTCTTTGGACCCCTTCATGGACCTGATGAACTCATGAGTTTCTTTCAGCCTGTCGTCCATAATGGCTTGGATCATCCGGAACATCTCTTGGGCAGATGGAATGGGTTCCAGGGTAGCGGAGGTAGACGGGAGAGACACTTCCGTCGGTGTAGGAGTAGGGGCGGTGATGGAAGGCGGAGCGACCTCCTGCTCCGACTCGGTGTATTCCACCTGGTCCTCTTCATCTTCCGCACCTTGGGCCATAAGGGTCTTCTCCGTGCCCTCCGAAATATCCGACATATAGTCGCCGTTCTCGGAATCCAGGTGGCACTCGTGCATGGACTGGGCCATGACTACGTCTGGTTCCACCGTGATCTGGACAGTGGGGATCAGTTCTTTGGGCACCACAGAATCGGGGGAGGCCTTTGGGAACAGAAGGGACCTCATTTCTTCAGTGGCCAGGTATGGTCCGGTGGCGTTCTTCTGGAAGCCACGCACCCACTTGCGTAGCTTATCCCGAGAAGTGTCCCTGACCTCCGCTGAAGGAGGATTATGAAAGGCATCGACTAGGCGATCCTGGCAGACCATACAGTTCTGCGGGTCCCAGAACTTCAAATCCCCTTTCTTGTTGGCACAAGGGGCGTGGGTCCTACACGCCGTATGCCCGTAGAAGTGCGGGCGTTTCACGGCGCAGAAGTCGTAATCACACTTCATCTGCTCCTCCTGTAAAAGAAAGAGAAAATGAGTATGGGGGGAGTCATAAGAATGACTCTTAAACTAAGTTAATATTAATCATTAATTTTAACTTGATAAAGGGTGTGATGCACAGAGGAAGGGCTGAGATAGGATAGGAACATACTCCGTGCATCCCGCCCGGCTGGTTACCGTAACCTTCATCCGTGGACAATCCGAGGTGACCGAAGGCACAGGATAGAATTCAAGTAGAAAGTCCGTAGGGCAGATAGAATTCTATTGGGAATTGTCAAGGATATAAGGTTGGGACTGAGGCCACTCAGTTCCAAAATTAGGGGACTAAAAGATCCCATAGGGTAATGGCTTCCGGCAACCAGCCGCGCTAAGATACACGCAGCATGCTGGAAATCTGTGATATGCAAGAAGACAGCATGATTACCAATAGAACAGTAATAAGATACTGATCCATTTACATAAACAAGCCATCTGGTTGCAGTGTAGGGCTATCAATATCAGATGATAGCTAGTAGAAGGGGGTGCAAGTCGCCTTGACGCCTCCGGAAGGTTCCGGCAATCCGCCGGCACGCCGGAGGCCGCTCCAGCAGAGTTTCTGGCATTAGGACAGACAATACAGAAGTCAAGAGTAATACCAGGGTGGCGGCCGCCGGCACAGCGGCGGCACGCCGGCGGAGGGAGCGGCGGCTCCGGCAGCCGGAGGTTGCCGGCTTGGCGACAGGAACAAGGATGGTTATAGCAGAACCGGACTGCGCCGGCAATCCGGGGGCCGGCCGGCGGACGGACGACCCAGCTATGAGGAAGGAGGGAGAGCCATCGGCTGGAAGCCGGCGGCAGGCGGCAGTCCACCGGCACACGGAGGACTGGCGGCCGAGAGGTTAAGGGATGAGTCACCGACCGTGGAGGCGGCAAGGGACCGGCACCCGGATAGTGAAAGAGACAGAAGGAGGGATGTAGGGGTCCGGCCACGGACCCCCAGACATCCCACCTGAATGGGTGTACCCATGATAGAGGCTGACCCTATCATCCAGAAGCAGGGGCCGCAGAGGACCGGGAGCTAAAGTAGCCCAAGGGAGGGCTAGGGGACACCCAAGAGCGGGGGGGGGGGGGTAACCCCTGTATACAGAACACATCCAGTGGCTAACCCCATAGGACACTATGAAGGGTATAAGTACCAGAGCGGACTGCACACAGAAGCTCAAGGTAGCCCTATCACTCCACCCTAAGGAGGAGTTGTAGGACAGGGGACAGATGGGTATAGACTAACCTAAGTATAGGCTAGGCCATACAAGAGATAGGTGGGGAGGGGAGAAGAGAAGGGTCTTCCGTGGAGGGGGTTCTGTGCCAGAGCGGCCACTGAGGAAGGGAGAACACTCCCTAGCCTAAGGTAAGGCAGCTTGACTGAAAATGGTGCATGGGTATCGTTTCAGCAAGGAACAGGACTAACCCCTCCAAAACCTAACCTAGAGCAGGGATGTACGTCCTGAACTAGGAAGGATGGAAGACGTATCGCTATTGCAGGAAAGGTCGGAGACCTAGCCCCAGCAATAGAGGAAGGACTAGCCGTTCCTCACTCTCGGACGCAACCCTAAGGGGGGATCATTCCCTTAGGGAGGACAGAGAGGCGATAAAATACTCTGATATGAGCTTGATCCCCTTACGTGGTAGGGGGAGCAAGGCTACACAGAGGGGATGCCCTAAGGCAGGGGATGAAGGAAGCATATAGGGGTCCTACTTGTAGGTTAGGTTAGAAAGACACACTATCTAACCTGTCCCCTATATGGTCCCTGAAGGCAAAAACACTTGCATCACAGTCAAAAGTATTGTAAAATAATGCCACTATCTTCATAAGTTAGCCTAGGATCACTGAAAAATATCATGCATGAACACTGATATAGGCGCTCTGGCCTGGGGGCTATAGTAGCCAACTGGTATGGGGTCAAACGATGACCGATAAAATAGCGTCAAAACACGATATAAAAGTTCCTAGCTATGAAGACTAAATAAACTAATAGTATCGATTAGTTAATAAGGCCGGAAAACGTTGTTGAGGCTAACTAAATAAGGCAAGCAGAACAACAACGACGCCATAAATGGCGGGTCCGGTGAGGCACAGCTCTGCCACAAAACATCAAATATCTCGAAAAGTAAAATTTACTTTTTGGTCAGAGCTTAATTAATCAATACTGGAACCTTGTACTCAACTTTCCAGAAGAAGGCGAGGCTGAAGGTAGCGACATGACGAAGATGCAGTGAGATAAAAAGAGCGTAGGGAAAATCCGTCTAAGATGGGCGAGCTACTAGCAGAAGGATGAGGACGGACGTGACGTCATTTAGCAATGGCGCCCGTTTGTTTACGGCTCGAGTACCAAAAGTAGCCACGAACGAGATTAGCTGTGGAACGGCTCCCAGCTATTCTCCGCCCCTACACACTGAAGTGTTAACTCTGTTTGGGGTGTAGATAGCTATGTGGCGCGTTAATACATGCGTCCCCTGTTGATATACGATGTCTTAAATGGGAAACCTTTAGGATACTCGCTCCAAAAGTTAGAATTCTGTGATAACCTGTGGTTAAATTCTCTGGGAATATCTTAGTAGTTATATACCCAAGGAAGCTACCAAAAAGGAACCTTCCATCAGGACGCCATGGCTTGAGCCCAAAAAAACTATAAAATGACTCATGTCCGCCTGGTCAACAAAAAAGCATTTGCTTCAACTTTGAACTTTTGAAGTTCTACTGATTCAACAACCCGATTAGGAAGATCATTCCACAACTTTGTAACAGCTGGAATAAAACTTCTATGTAGTACTGAGCCTCATGATGGAGAAGGCCTGGCTATTAGAATTAACTGCTTGCCTAGTACTACGAACAGGATAGAATTGTCCAGGGAGATTTGAATGTAAAGGATGGTCAGAGTTATGAAAAATCTTAAGCAACATGCATAATGAACTAATTGAACGACGGTGCCAGAGATTAATATCTAGATCACGAATAAGAAATTTAATAGACCATAAGTTTCTGTCCAACAAATTAAGATGAGAATCAGCAGCTGAAGACCAGACAGGAGAACAATACTCAAAACAAGGTAGAATAAAAGAATTAAAACACTTCTTCAGAATAGATTGATCACCGAATATCTTAAAAGACTTTCTCAATAAGCCAATTTTTTGTGCAATTGAAGAAGACACAGACCTTATATGTTTCTCAAAAGTAAATTTACTGTCGAGAATCACACCTAAAATTTTGAAAGAGTCATACAAATTTAAAGAAACATTATCAATACTGAGATCCGGATGTTGAGGAGCCACCGTCCTTGACCTACTTACAATCATACTTTGAGATTTGTTAGGATTCAACTTCATACCCCATAATTTGCACCATGCACTAATTTTAGCTAAATCTCTATTAAGGGATGCAAAGAGAGTAGCACCATCTGCATATGCAACTAGCTTATTTTCTAGGCCAAACCACATGTCATGTGTATATAGTATGAAAAGTAATGGGCCAAGAACACTACCCTGTGGAACACCGGATATCACATTCCTATACTCACTATGGTGCCCATCAACAACAACTCTTTGAGATCTACTACTTAAAAAATCAATAATAATGCTAAGAAACGACCCACCCACTCCCAACTGTTTCAGTTTGAAAATGGTAAGAATATGCCATAGACCGAGTTTAAGTGACCTTGACCTACTTTTCAAGGTCACACGGGCTTTTAAAGGCGAAATTTTTAAAATTTAAAATTGCCATTAGGCCTAAAGTATAAGCCGTATGGCTAAGGGCCTTATGGACAATGATACAGAGGTAAATCCCCAGATATTGCCCTACTTTAATGCAAGTAGGTCAAGGACAAGGTCGCTAATGGCCAAACCGGCTCAAAACAGGTTTGTTTCCGAGATCTCAAAAACCGGAAGGCCCAGACTGATCTTAGTGGCATATTATGCCCTATATATTTATCTAAGGTTAGCTTAACTTTTGTAGCGACTGCTTAATTACTTTTTTTAACATAGATTTTTAACTATTTTTGACATTGCAGAAATCGTGACTTCGGCAATTTCTCCATGAAATACTGGTTTTTGGTCACAGCATGCTATAGTAAACTACCCCAAACATATGCATAAAACCTCCAAATCAAATGTCAAATTTGACCTTGACCCTCATTTTCAAGGTCACATGGCTATTTCATGGAAAAAATATGACGTGGGCTAAAAGTGATGTTTTGTTGTCACCCCCCCCCCCACCCCCATTCGCACATGCTCTTTCAGAATATGGGGTCACATTTAACCCGTGACCTTCACATGACCTTGTAAGTGCCCATTGTCTTCAAGTTCAAAAGTCAATTTCTCTATATTTGTAATTTTTGCCTATCTTTTACCTCCATATACCTGCTATTATTCAGATAAATTGCTTTAGAATAGTTTGATAACAAAACTCAAAATTTAATCAAGGCTTCATTAGGCCAATAAACCATTACGCAATATCTTTTACTGATTGACGAAAGCATTTCCACACCTATTTTGCAGGGGAATCCTCCGCCACTGGCTTTAGCCAGTTGCAGTCTAGTTATTATTATTATTATTATTATTATTATTATTACAAGGTATGCTATAACCGTAGTTGGAAAAGCAAGATGCTATAAGCACAAATGCTCCAACAGGAAAAATAGCAGTGAGGAAAGGAAACAAAGAAATAAACAAACTTCCAGAGAAGAAATAAACAATCAAAACAAAATATTTTAAGAACAGTAACAACATTAAATTAAATCTTTCATATATAAACTATAAAATCTTAAAAAAAACAAACAAGAGGAAGTGGAATAAGATGCTAAAGTGTACCCTCAAGCAAGAGAATTCTAATCCAAGACAGTGAAAGGCCATGGTGCAGAGGCTATGGCACTACCCAAGACTAGAAAACAATGGTTTAATTCTGGAGCGTTGTTTTCTCAGAAGACCTGCTTACCATAGCTAAAGAGTCTTTTCTATCCTTACCAAGAGGAAAGTAGCCACTGAACAATTACAGTGCAGTAGTTAACCCCTTGAGTGAAGAATTGTTTGGTAATCTCAGTGTTTTCATGTGTAAGAGGACAGAGGAGAATGTGAAAAGAATAGGAAAGACTATTTGGTGTATGTGTAAGCAATGACAAAATGACCCGTAACTAGAGAGAGGGATCCAGTGTAGTACTGTTTGGCCAGTCAAAGGAACAAAGAACTCTCTAGCAGTAGTATCTCAACGGGTGGTTGGTGCCCTGGCCAGCCTACTACCTTCTAAAGCCTGCCTGTTCTTTTGGTTGATTAAAGTCTAGCTGTCTTTCTATTCGGCCTAATATGACTTTGTAACTATTTCATATATTACAGAGAGTAAAATTTTTGGGCGGTAATGTTTCAGGATTTCTGTGTCTCCCTTTTTGTGAACTAGTATAATGATAAAGTTTTCCAAGCTGTAGGTATAGAGTATTCTTACAGACATTTGATGTAGAGCTCAGCAAATTTATTACTACAAAATCTCCTCCATCTATTATAAAATCAATTGTTAGGCCATTGTGGAGAATTGTTTTATTCTTTATTATTGTTGAGTGTGGAACTTGTTGTTCTGGGAATGTCTCCCTACAACATACAGCAATGATCAAAGAAATACTAACTCTCAAGGGAACAAACACCCTGGTAATAACTTTGGTGATGCAGTTCAAAAACCTTCACTCTAAATAGAAAAGTGTTCTCTGTCTAGAGGCCTAACAACTCCACA
Organism: Palaemon carinicauda; assembly: GCF_036898095.1. Lineage (NCBI taxonomy): Eukaryota > Metazoa > Arthropoda > Malacostraca > Decapoda > Palaemonidae > Palaemon > Palaemon carinicauda. Next base: position 69,758,005 of record NC_090733.1, read on the forward strand.
CGTGAAATAGGGTGATTTGATGGCCCAATTAGCTTTGTCAATTCTAAAGCTATCCCACTCTAAGACATTGTTTTGGCACCATTCCAGGGACCCCAGTGAGATGCTGGACAGGAGGTTTACTTTATGAATAGAGACAATGGCAATGGAGGGTAGCAGGGATGTATAAAAGGAAAGTTAGATAGAAGGATTTTTACCTTCAAAACACTGAGAATGCATACCAAGTCACTTGCTAACACACTAGTACCCTTTATTTAGACTTACTCCTCTCAATTTCTCAGGTATGCTGTCCCGAGATTAACTATTTATATCACAACCATAATTAATCAAAGGGAGTAGAAATACGAAGAGCTATATTTACCTAATCTAAGTACTTTATTAAAAAAATCCCAGTGTTCAATGTTCAATCGGAGATCTTAACATTGGTAAATAATTAAAACCAATCAAGAATTGCAAAATAGTAATCAGAATATTGTAGCTCTAGACTCGAGGTTTTCTGCAATGGCAAATCATCAAAAGTAAGGTCGGACACGTAGTCCTGTGACCTCGAAACTTGACTAGTCTCTAAAAGCAAAAAATGCACACACAAATTTATATAACAATTCCCACATATTCAGCCCGAATTACGTAAAAAGCCAGCAGTACCAAATAACGTTAAAATCTAACCCTAGTCTAAGAATGGTGAAAATTTACCGTGGTCCCTCATTCATCTGAACTCCTTCCTAGCACTTGATGACGTAGTCTTTGTCCACAAAAGGGCCATTAAGTAGCTTGTTTGATGGAATAATTCAAGAGAGTAATTAGCAAAGGGCTCGTGCGTTGGGCAAACATTCTAAATTATTCAGACCTAAACTGGCACAGCACTGCTTATAAACCAGCAGTACTAAAATTATACTCAAAACCAGTATAATGATTCATCTCGACACACGTAGGTTAAGAAATGAACCAACATACGCAGGTGCATGGTCATTATCGGGGATCGGATTTAGGAGGGGGAATGGGGCAAAGAGGGCACCTGCCCAGGGACCTCCACATTTTAGGGGGCCTCAAAAAAAGGACCCAGGCTTAAATTATTTTTAATTTCAGTAAATATATAAGGAATAAAAGTTTTTATGTCAGGAATAAAACAAAATTGTGGATATTTATGATTGATCTTTTTTCATCACGGAAAACTACAGTAAAACCAAAGTAAAAAACGTGATATTATTAGAAATTTAGGCTATGTTTACAGTAACCCCTAATATTACCTCCCATCTACAGGACAATCAGAACAGGGACCTGCTGCAAAAACACCAGCTCATTATTCATCTGGAGGATATGGCCAGAATGATGTCTCTGATCTGAAGACTGATTCATCTTCATTGTCAATGCAAGTGAAACAACAAACGACTACACAACTCAATGATATTGGTTTATGGCCAGAAAAGTTGACAAAAGAATTCGTTGATTATTGGGCTGTGAAAGGAGCTGAGGATCTGCAATACAGTGATGCCAAAATATTGTATGCTAAATCAGCGACACAAACATGTCAAAAGGATACACACAATATCAGTCGTAAATGCACACCAACCCTGTTCGAGCAAAATAATCGAAATGGGGAGGTTGTGAAGTCTTCATGGCTCTGTTTCTCCCCAACAAACGAGAAAATCTACTGTTTTTTTTTTTTTTTTTTTTTTTTTTTTTTTTTTTTTTTTTTAAATTGATGGGTGCTACGAAATCTCAATTCACAGTTGATGGATTCTGTGACTGAATTCATGCTAGTAATCGACTTGTTGACCATGAACAATCCAAAGACCACCTTCAAGCAGTTTTATCAACAGCAACTCGTGCAGTGGGAGCTGGAAGTATAGACTCTAAATTTGAGTTGCAAGTGAATCAAATTGAACAATATTGGCACAGTGTTATAAAGAGACTAGTGAGTGGGCTGAAATTTGCATGTGAACACGGCCTAGCTCTTCGTGGGGATGATGAAAAAATTGGATCTCCTCATAATGGAAACTATGTAGGATTATCAGAACTTCTGGCTGAGTATGATGATTTCCTCAGGCAACACATCCAGAAACATGCAAATTGTGGCAGTGGTCATACAAATTATTTGTCTTCAACCATCTGTGAAGAATTAGTCAGCCTAATGGGTAATGAAGTTTTAAATGAAATCATTTCACGCATAAAATTGTCAAAATACTACTCAATTTTTCTTGATTCCACACCAGATGAAGGCCACGTTGATCAACTAAGTCTGATTTTGAGATACATGGAGCATGACACCCCTGTAGAGAGATTTGTGAAGTTTTTGTCAAACCAAGGACACAAGTTTCAAGAAATGTTTGGAGGATTAAAAAAGTTTCTTGAAGATAATGACATTGACATTCAAAATCGTCATGGTCAGTCATATGATAACGCCTCTGCTATGAGTGGGAGATATAATGGCCTGCAAGCCAAAGTGGCAGCTGAAAATCCTCATGCAGTTTGGATACCCTGTTTTGGTCATTCACTGAACCTTGTTGGAAAAGCTGCAGCTGAATGTTGTCAGGAAGCTCTCACATTTTTCAGTTTTCTGGTGGCAGTTTATGTGTTTTTCACAGCTTCTACACATCGGTATGCAAACTGTTGAATCTGGTCCAGTATCGGTGCCAAAGAGGGTTTCTACAACACGATGGTCCTGTCAAGCAGATGCCGTGAAAGTACTTATTCAAGGATATCACCCAATCTGTGAAGCTCTTGCCAAAATAGAAAGTGATGAAAATGAGCTAGCCAAAGCATGGTATGAGGCCAATGGACTCCATGACAAGATGCTCAAATTAGAGACTGCCATTTATGTTGTTTTTTGGTATGACATTCTTGGTCGAGTTGATGCTACAAGTAACACACTGCAAGACCCAAAACTTGATCTGAACACAGCAGTAGCAGTGTTGAAGTCCTTGGAATGTTTTGTACGTGAAAAGCTAGAGTGCTTTCATGTTTATGAGAAAAAGGGATAGGACTTATCTGGAACCGATGAATATTCTCCACCACGCATTCGTCACCACAATGTGCGCCTGAATCCGTTTGATTATGAACAATCTGAGGAAGTAACTCTTTCTCACTCTGGAAAGTTTCGTGTTGATAATTTTCTTCCAGTAATTGATTAGTTTTTGAGTTCCCTTAATCAACGTTTGAAGGCCTACGAGAACACCTGTTACCTTTTCGGTTTGTTGTTGTTGGGGTATTAAAGCCAACACTTGTTGTTGGCACGGGCCTTTCTGGACTGAAATCACTGAGCTGTACTGAAATAGAAGTAGCTGCAGTAAAATTAGTTTGTGAATATAAAGATGATCTGGATCAATCACTTGGTGTTGAACTTGTACAGTTTGCAGCTTTTTTCACCCAGTTTCTGGATGATTATGTTAAGACTGATAGCTTTGGGAAGGAACATTTCCTTTACAAATTGCTGCTAGACAAGAAAGTTGCAGATAGTTTTCCTAATGTTGAGATATTACTACGGATGTACTTGGTGCTTATGGTCACAAATTGCTCCGGAGAACGTTCATTCAGCAAAATGAAGTATATAAAAAACAGACTTCGTACTACAAGGCATCATGATCGACTCAGTCACCTGGCTTTGATGAGCATTGAGTATGACATCCTCAGAGACACTGACTTTGACATAATGATCACCAAATTTGCAAGAGCTGTCTCGTAAAGTGTCTGGTCTGTAAATACAGATACCGCTATAGTTTTTCTATTCTACAAAGAAGAATCCTGATGAGTGAAGGCAAACTAACATATTTAGATTTATGGTAATAAAACATATGCTATTTATTTGAAATTGCTTTTCAAAATCTTTCTATACTCGAGTGTATGGAGCCAGGAGAGGTCATTTTGCACACGTGATTAAGATTAAGATGACCAAAATTCATTACTGACAGGACCGGCAATGATGATTTCCCGGTGGAGCTTACAGCGGCGCCGCCCCCCCCCCCCCCCTTCCGGTGAGGCTTGCTTCGCTCGCCACGGCCTCAAGCAGGGTGGACCTCTACACATAGATTGCCCAGGGGTCTCCACATGCCTAAATCCGGCCCTGGTCATTATCTTGCGTTTCTGTGCAGTGACGTCACGAACATAGTGTTTTGTCAACAAGTTCATTTGAGCGCAGTTCTCCCGTGATCAATAAAAGAAAACGTAAAGTATGGAAGGGAATACTTCAAGGGTAACTACTATATTGGGAGCGAGATCAAAATGCAAAAGGAAAGAAGAAGAGTGAAGAAAATTCTTAACACCCATCTTCTGCTGCTTTGCCTCTTTATATGCCTTTTAACCCTGGATAGGTACGGTGGGTCGTTTGCGACCCCGAGCGTCAAAAAAAAACAGGTTTTTCTCACGTGACTCACCCCTGTGACTGAATTTGTGGGTGATCGACCTGCAGGAGGTGTCTCCCCTACACGCTCTAGTAGTGTCCAGATGTGCATTGCTGTAGCTGTACTCCTTCCCCGATTTCTGAGACGCGTCGGGGTCGTTCGCGTCCGAGTTTACCCTTCTGAGGTAGTTTGCATAATTATCAAAGTTATTACGTATTATGAAATTGTCGTAGAATGGTGCAACTTGTATAGGTTATCAGTTGTGGAAAGTCTTGGTGGATTGTTTGGCTACCATGTGCATGTTTTTTTTTTTAGTTAAAATGTCGTTCATCACCACGAGGACCATTTTACCGCGAGTGCCCCTTTTTCATTTTTTTTCATTTTTTTGCCAAGTCATTTTTCCGTAAGATATTGCCAAATAGTGTCGTAAAACTTTTGCTTGTTTAGTGTTGGAAAGTGTGTCTAGATGATCTGGCTACCCATGCATGACTTTGTTTTTGTCAGATACGACGTAGTTATTGGTATATTGGGTATTTAACTGCGGTTACCAATTTCTGTTTTTTTTTCAATATTTGTAAAAATTACTACGTAGTAAGGAATTGCCGTATATTATTCATTTTTTTTTCATGTTTATGTGTTAGAAAGTGTGCCTTGATGGTTGGGCTAACACGTGCATGTCTTTTTTTTTATCTGAGATGTCGTATATTAGAATGTCGGGCATTTTACCGCGAGTGTCCCTTTTTAATTTTTTTTAATTTTTTTGCCAAGTCATTTTTCCGTAAGATATTGCGAAATAGTGTCGTAAAACTTTTGCTTTTTTAATGTTGGAAAGTGTGTCTAGATGATCTGGCTACCCATGCGTGATTTTGTTTTTGTCAGATACGACGTAGTTATTGGTATATTGGGTATTTAACTGCGGTTGCCAATTTCTGTTTTTTTTTCAATATTTGTAAAAATTTACTACGTAGTAAGGAATTGCCGTATATTATTGATTTTTTTTTCATGTTTATGTGTTAGAAAGTGTGCCTTGATGGTTGGGCTAACACGTGCATGTCTTTTTTTTTTTATCTGAGATGCCGTATATTAGAATGTTGGGCATTTTTCCGCGAGTGCCCCTTTTTATTTGTTTTGCATTTTTTTGCTTAGTCATGTTACCGTAAGGAATTGGCAAGTAGTGTCGCAAAACTTATATTTTTATAGTGTTGGAAAGTGTTTCTAGATGATCTGGCTACCCATGCCTATTTTTTTTTTAGCCAGATATGGCGTATATATAAGTATGTGTTCGATTTTCCTGTGATTGCCATTTTTTCGTTTTTTCCCATTTCTTTCAAAATTACTACGTACTAAGGAACTATCACAGAGTAATATTTCATTTATATGTTTATTTGTCGGAAAATATGCCTTGATGGTTTGCCTAGCACGTGGCTGAAATTTTTTTTTTCTGAAATGCCGTATATTAGAATGGCCATTTTTCCACGAGTGCCCCTTTTTTTTTTTTTTTGCATTTTTTTGCTTAGTCATGTTACCGTAAGGAATTGGCAAGTAGTGTCGCAAAACTTATATTTTTATAGTGTTGAAAAGTGTTTCTAGATGATCTGGCTACCCATGCCTATCTTTTTTTTAGCCAGATATGGCGTATATATAGGTATGTGTTCGATTTTCCGGTGATTGCCATTTTTTCGTTTTTTCCCAATTCTTTCAAAATTACTACATACTAAGGAACTATCACAGAGTAATGATTCCTCTAGATGTTTATTTGTCGGAAAATTTTGTTTACTTTTTTTTTGATTGAATATCATCAAATTTTTTTAGCTAAAATATTGTTTTACATTTCTTTTTTCGATTTTATTTCCCTTCAAAAAAAGATTTTTGGGTCAGAATTTTAATTTTATAGTCGTAAAATAATCGACAATTATCCAGCAACCCACCATACAATTTTTATGCATATCCAATGATAATTAGATTAGTAAATAACACCTTGAAATTGACATACCCTTCCTACATTTCAAGTGGCAGATTAGGGAGTCTGAGTCAGTGTGGTTGGCGGCCATTTTGTGGACATATCCGAAGCGTAAGCTGCCCTATCTATATATATTCTTGTTCCCTATAGAATTTGTGATATTTTGGTATATTTTTACCTGCATAAATATCATATTATATATTAAATATATGTATTTTTTTACGAAATTTCCAAGTACTCAAAAAATTACCTTTAGATATGGCCCCTGATATAAATGTAATTTACAAAATAATGAAGATTTTTTTACATATTTCTATTTTAGGATAACATATGTTTATTCCCTAAAAAAATTAGCCACTTCCTATTTCATTTGGGTACCCAAAAAAATTCATGAAATTTGGACAATTTTTTTTGGCCAAAAAATGTTACCCTTTTTTTCTCATTTCAGATCTTCACCTCCATGGGTCTGACTTCATCCAAAATACATCAAGGTGTGTCCTAAACATTCAAGAATCAATTCCTAAAAGGATTTGTGTATATATGTATAAACTTTTTTTTTATGAATTTTTATGTCAGGTCTTTTTTTTTTCTACTTAATTTTTTAAAATATTTATAATAAATAGTTTTTCTGCAGATGAGTAGTATTTATCTTTACAGTTGTTTTAAGCATTCATTGAAGTTTTTTTTTGGCAAAAGAAAAAAGGAGGTTACTGCAAAAACTGATTTTTCAAGAATTTTTTTTTGGCGTCGGGGTCGTTCGCGTCCGAGTATACCCTTAAAGGGGTGTCCGAGGACCGTACCTATCCAGGGTTAATACTCTCTTTACTTCTCCTACTGTTATGTTTGGTACTGGCTATGGTCTCTCTCTCTCTGTATATATATATATATATATATATATATATATATATATATATATATATATATATATATCATGCATACATATTGTGGAGATGTTGAGTGGGAACTTGTTCCGGGAAAAACTCCCTACACCTTATAAGCAAAGATCAGTAGGGGCAGGGGAAGCACTAACTCTTAAGGTACAACACCCTGGTAACGACTTTGATGATCTAATTCACATGCCTTCACTCTAAATGTAAAACTGTATTCTGTTCAGAGGCCTGAAAACTCCACACGTGAAATAAAAGTAATTTTAAGGCCTGACTTAGCTTTGCCAGGTTTAAAGCTATTCCACTCTTAGGCTCTGTTTCGGCTCTATCCCAGGGACCCCAGTGGGATGCTGGGCAGGAATTTTACGTGATGAAATTATTGAGACAATGGCAATGGAGGGAGCAGTGATGTATTGTAGCAAATTCAAAGTTAAAGATAAGGATTTTTACCTTTAGAGCATATAATGAATATAAAGTCACTCGCTAACACATTATTAGTCTTAAGGTATTTAGAATTGCTCCTTTTGATATATCGAGTGTACTGTCACGAGACTGAATATTCATGTTGGACATAATAAAGAAGAGAGTAGTAATACGAAAGGGTGTAATTACCTTAATCTTGCTATTTTATTACATAAAAGTTACATGGTTAAAACGGACATCTTAACAGTGGTAAAAGAGGTTAAACAAGCACGAAACGAAATAAAAGAAATCCAAAATATGCGTGACTCGAGGTCTGTTACAATAGCAAATGATTACAATGGGGTCGGTCACGTGGTCTTGTGACCCAGGACTGGATTAGTCTCTAAACCACAAATTTATACACACAATCCCATACACTCAGCCAAATTTATGTAAAAGCCAGTTAAAACTAAATCGAGTAAAACGAAGAACTAATCTAGTCTAAAAGGTGGTGTAATAATTCTTCAAACTTCTTAATTACTTCAGTTTATTTTGTATTCGTTCTAATTGGTTATGGAAAGACGAGTGCTTGGCAAGAGATGTATTCTCTAGTTCACTGAGGCAGACAGTCAGACACTGATTTGAAATTCAACGGCCCCACCGCCGTAGGCATGATGTAATGAAGATGTCACAATAATAACTGAAAATGGAGTTTATTATAATTTAAACTAGACTAAAGTAATATACAATAATTGCTCCTTTCTAAATGAAAACACAAAATAAAAAAAATTATAATGGAAGAATAACCTTGGAAATCATTGCAATGAGCACACACCCTATTATCTCTAATATTCATCATAACAGAGTTTCAATTTTTAGCTGAGTGCCTGATGGGAGGCACATCTGTTACAGGAATATCACTAGCGACCCTAGTAGTTGGTACATTTATGTTATTGTAGGCGTAGCATTGGAAGGGGACCCAGCAGCAATATAAGGTTGCACTATTTGTTAGTGAGCAGGTAATTCATTATAGGATGATGCACAACTGGACTCATTGTTGTTGCTTTTTTTTCCCGAACCTATAATTGACAATAGATGGTTACAGTGTCGTTTCCATATGACATTTAATTCCTGGACAATTATACCATGAAACCATTTCGGACCATCTCTCAAGTTAGGTGCCAGAACTTTTTCACCTACCTCAAATTCATTTATTTGTTTGAATTCTCAAGATGGTTTATCAGCAGCATATTTAGAGTTTTGTGAAGTATAAGAGACAGACCATAGTCGAGTGATGCTTTATTTCCGAGGCGGGTCGAATACATTGACCTGTGCGGACGGAATTGTAGTGAACTTCGAACAGGTGAGAAATGGGGGGCATTTGTGTTTTCTTACATTGATTTTATGCTTAATATAAAAGCCCATGCTTGACATATAACAGTGAGTCTTACATAAAAATGAAGGGCAGGTGATTCTGCACCTAAATGCATAAACAATATTTACAGGGTATTTACACAGAATATGTATAAAGGTAAAAAGTGCTACAAACGTTGTAGGACGTTGTCCTTATAACTAATTCCCCCCAAGACAATTATTAAAAAGGGAAAATTTTTTAATGATTGTATGAAAAAGACATCAATGGGTCAACATAAATATGCATTTTAATCTCTGTAGCAAGACGGGGGTTGCAGGTGGCCCCTTCGTCGGGACACTAGGGCTGAAGGGCCGTTACACTCTCCCCTAGTGGGGAGAACCATGGGGTTTGACTGCTGGTTGTGGTTTCTTTGAACCACGTCTGGTTGGGCTTTTTGCATCTTCTATTTGTTTGTTCTAGGGAGGCACTCGTGGGCGCCGACCTTGCTGCTCGTGTACGTCGATGCTGCTTTCTGTATGAGGAGGCTTTAATCTATCCAAGGTCAGCCATAGTCTTCTGCTCCGTGGACCATGATTTTAAATGCCTTCTTCGTTCTCTCCAGCATGCGATAGGGCCCTTTGTAAGGACGTGAGAGCGGGGGCCGGTGACCGTCCTGTCTGATGAAGACGTAGCGGCAGGTGTCCAGCGAGGTAGGCCTGAAATGCTTTGTCCTATCCGCGTACGTTTTGTGGCAGGGTGTGAATTTTCCTGCCCTTTCCTGTAGCTGGGCAAGGCTGACATCTTCGTTGTCTGGATTGGAGGGGAAGAACTTGCCAGGGACCACCAGTGTCTCCCCAATCTACTTTTTCTGCCGAAGAGGCGTCGACGTTAGCTTTCGGGGTCGTTCGAAGACCGAGGACCCAAGGAAGTTGCTTGACCCAATGCTCGTCTGTGCATCGGGCCATTAAGGCTGCCTTCAGGGACTGGTGGCTTCTTTCAACCATACTGTTGGCCGCAGGGTTGTAGGCCATTGTGCTGTGCAGTTTGGTCCCCATCAGGCAGGCGAGGGATGCCCACAGGTCCGAGATGAAAGCGGGACCTCTGTCGGTTGTCGTGTCATCCAGAACCCCGAAACGGCTGATCCAGGTGGAGAGAAGGGCCTGGGCACAGGCGTCCGATGATACTTCGGTCAAGGGAGTCGCCTCTGGCCACCTTGTTGAACAGTCGATGATTGTGAAGAGGTACCTGGCGTCGCCCGAGGGTGGTAAGGGCCCCAAGATGTCGTTGTGTATGTGTTCGAACCGTCTTTTGGGTTGAGGGAAACTGCCGACTCCTGACTCAGTGTGATGGCCAACATTGCTGGTTTTGCAGGCTGTGCATGCACGTTCCCACTCGCGTGCGTCCTTCCTGATCCCTGGCCACACAAACTTGTTGGTCATCAGCATAGTGGTAGTCCTTGACGAGAGGTGCGAGAGGTCATAGATGACATCAAATACCAGTCTTCGTCTCGATGGAGGGATGAAAGGTCGAGGGCGGCCTGTGCTGGTATCACAGAGTAGAGTGGGGCCGTTAGGACATAACTTGACATCCTCCCATTGAAGGGAGGTCGAAGAGGACCTTGAGTCTGCTGTGGCGGAGTTGACCATTTGTTCCTGGGTGATGTCCTCGTAGTACGCCCCAATGCTGATGGAGTTTATACTGATTCTTGTCAGAGCGTCGACCACCAGATTCTTTCTCTGGGATGTAGCTGATCGTACAACCGAACTCGGGAGATGGCCTCCAGATGTTGTTGCTGTTGGGCGGATCATGCGTCCCTAGGCTTGGTGAAAGCGTGGACCAGAGGCTGGTGGTCTGTCTGGATTGGGAATGAGGTTCCCTCCAGCAAGTATTTGAAATGTCTGGCAGTGTACCACACTGCCAGAAGCTCGTGGTCGGGAGTGCTGTAGCGAGTCTTGGGTGGTTTTAACGTCTTGCTGAAGCAGGCGAGTGCTTGGGACACGTCGTTGATCACCTGCTCCAGGATGGCACTGCATGCAATGTTACTGGCGTCTGTAGTTAACCTCAGGGGGGCCTCGGGTCCTGGTAGGCCAGCGTTGTGGCCTTGCAGAGGGCAATCTTTGTTTGCGTGAAGGCTTCTTGTTGAGTGGGACCCCACTGTAGCTTCTTTAGTTTCCCCTTCAGGACCTTGAGAAAGGGGTCATCACGCCGGCGATGTTGGGTAGGAACCTCCGGCAATAGTTTGCCATGCTGATGAATTCCTGGAGGGACTTCACAGAGGTTGGCGTCGGGAGCTTGTTTATGGAATCTACCTTCGACATCACGGGGCGCACGCCCCTTTTTGAGAGTTCGTGCCCCAGGAGCCCCACCTTCTCAGCCCTGAAAGTGCATTTGTCGAAGCGTACCACGTGGCCATTCTCCTGCAGTTGCTTCAGAACCGTCCTCACGTGCGCCAGGTGTTCCTCCTGCGTCTTGGAGAACATGAGGATGTCATTGACGTAGACAGTGCAGAGGGGAAGGTCCCCCAAAATGCTTTCCATCAGACGCTGGAAAGTCGCCCCAGCGTTTCTCAGGCCAAACGTCGAGTAGGAGAAGACGTAGGACCCGAAGGGGGTGATGATGGCCCTCTTTGGGATGTCGTCGGGGTGCACAGAGATTTTAAAATAGGACTTTAAGAGGTCCATCTTGGAGTAAATAGTAGTCCCGTGGAGGGCTCCAGTGAGATCCTGCATGTTGGGCAATGGGTAGTGGTCAGGTATCGTGGTCAGATTGAGGCGTCTCTAATCACCGCAGGGCTTCCAACTCCCATCATGTTTCTTGACCATATGCAGTGGAGAGGCCCAAGGGCTGGGGGCCTTTTAGCAGATTTCCATGTGCCCCGTCTCATGGAAGGCATGCTTGGCGTCCTGAAGCTTCTACGGAGGGAGGTGTCAGAACCTGCAGTAGGTTAGGGCGCCAGTCGTAGAGATATGGTGGAATATCCCATGTTTGGCGTGGACACCCTCCAGTTGTCGGAGCTCGGGTTTGAAATCCTCCAGGAATTCCTGCAGCAGGCAGCCATATTCGTGGGGCATGACTGAGCACACCCTGGGGAGGCTGGGCCCACTGGATAGATGGTGGGATCGGTAGGTCCGTGGTCCACTAGTCGTTTGCGACGCACGTCTACCAGCAGTCCATGGTGAGAGAGGAAGTCGGCGCCCAGGAGGGGCCCCTTGACGTCTGCGATCAGGAAACGCCAGCTGTAGTTCCGGCCCATGATGGATATCTCCAGTGTCCTTGTCCCATAACAGGTGATGGGGCTGTCATTCATGGCAACCAAAGCAGCCCTGTCGTCTGATGGGAAGCTGTGGTCGAACTTCAGGGGTGGGATCGTTGACACTGTAGCACCGGTATCCACCAGGAACCTTTTTCCTGAGTTGACGTCGAGGATGTAGAAGCCCGTGTGATCGGGCCTCACCTACTCCACGGTTGCTTGTAGGCGTGGTCGCCCACCTAGTTTTTTGGATGGGCACATGAATGAACACACTTCCGCGCCTCTTTCCCCCATACTCGGTGGAAGTAGCATCATCTGGGAAGCTTGGGGCCCTTATGGTAGTGGTCCTCTTGTCGTTGCCCTTGCTCCTGTTGGTGTCGTTGCTGCTGTCGGTGCGGTGGGGGCCGTGGGCAGGAGTACTTGTATCTTGGATTGCGTTGATCCCTACATCATCTGGCTCCGGTATGTACTCATCTGTCTCCTCCATGATGGCGTTGATGGAGGTGGTGATGTCGTATCTGGCAGCCCGGGTGCCAGGTGGAGTTTGTCGGCCTTTGTGACCAACAATGACATTTCCAGGTCTTCGGCACCCTCCAGCTGGGCACAGATGCTTCGGGGAAGACGACAGAGGAAGATCTCCCTTGATAGGCTTATCTCGCTGGACTGCCCGTCGCTGTCGAGCTTGTTCAGCTAGAGGAGGTCCAACAGTTCGTCCCAGGCTGCTGAGGGGAGGATGTCACTGAGGGGCATTGTCATTAGGTCGAGGGCGCGCTGGGCCCTCAGGGGTACCGGGAGATCATAGACCACCGTTAATTTATTTTTAAGGTCACTGTACCTCATGGGTCCCGGCCTCTGTTTCAGCCAGGAGGAGATTCTTTTGAAGGCTTCCGGTGTCAGCATTACCATCACAATATCAGATTTTTTCAATTCGTCAGTGATGTTTGCCAACCTGAAGTGGGACTCTGCATGCTGAAACCATACCGTTGCTGCGTCTAGTGTGAATGGAGGCAGCTGTAACTTCTGTCCCATCGACATTTGTGTGGCCGTTTGTGTTGTTTGCGTGACTACTGCACCGTGCCCTTTGGTTGTGAGGGGCGAGGTACTACTGACTTCTGAATCTCTCATCTGACCTCACACACCGAAACTCAGTAGTTAGTCGTATTTAGTCCGCTAATGGAGTAGAAATTCCAAGCAGCCGAGTAGTTGCTAATTGCTGTGGCAAAAAACTGCGTTTGGAAACGCCAGAATGCAAAATGATTTGCGGCGTAATGAGTCCATTAGTGACGTTAGGGTAAGTGGAGTTGCGAGCCCAAACGATTTGTCGAAATCGCCGTCATAAGTCCGTTAGGGGAAACTCCGTAGCAAAATTTTGCTAACGCCAAAACGCAAAATAACTTGCGCCGTGATGAGTCCATCAATGGCGTTGAGGTGAATGGAGTCGCGAGCCCAAACGATTTCTTTGGAAATCGCCGTTGTAAATCCATTAAGGGAAAACTCCGGGGTCACCAGTTGTGAAGTATAAGAGACAGACCATAGTCGAGTGATGCTTTATTTCCGAGATGGAATTGTTGTTACCTGGGTAGGTGACCGTCCGACCGCGAACATGTGAGAAATGCAGGGCATTTGTGTTTTCTTACATTGATTTTATGGTTAATATAAAACCCACGCTTGACATATAACAGTGAATCTTATATAAGAATGAAGGGCAGGTGATTCTGCGCCTAAGTGCATAAACAATATTTACAGGATATTTACACAGAATTTGTACAAAGGTAAAAAGAGTGCTACAAGCGTTGTAGGACGTTATCCTTACAGTTTATTCTATATTTGACCAATACAAACTTTCTATTATTAAGGGACACTGATAGGGGAATGTTAGTAACAGAATGTGGAACATTACGATAATGGAATCAGACTTGAGCCAAGCGTGCTTTGAATGATTCACCACTTTGATTTTTCTTAAGCAAATCTTTTACAACCCTTAACCCCCTCTCTGCTTGACCATTACTTGACAGTGAATAGGGAGGAGGAGTTATATGAATAATGTCATTGTTCTCCAGAAACTGTTTAAATTTACTGTTGGTGAAACACGAAGCATCATCTGATACGAGTGTGTCACACAATCCATTATGTGAAAATACCAAACGCAAAGTGTCAATTGTTTCATTTGCACTCGTACTATGCATTATTTCCACTTCTATATACTTACTAAGTGCATCCTCAATAATAAGACATGTATGAGATTCATAGAATAAATCATCTATATGAACACGAGACCAAGGCCTCGGTGGAGTAGGCCATACTATATGTTAATTCTTACTTGGTCTTACTTGAACAGACTGACACTACTCACAATTTATAACCAGCCTTTCAACATCATGATCAATGTTAGGATACCAGATAAGAGAGCGCACTAAAGACTTCATACTACATATTCCTGGATGGCCTACATGAAATCCCTCTAATACCATTTGCCGTACAGAATGAGGAATTGAAACACGATTCTGATACAGAATACAGCCTTTCATAATAGACATACACTTCAGAACGTTCTTATATGGCAACAAGTTAAACTTAGCATTGATAGGAACACCATATTCTATACGTTTCAATTCAGATAAACTTTCATTCTTATCTGTCTCCTTTTGAATTTCAACACAGGTTATATTCATATCCGACAGGGAATTTACAGTAAAGATTAGTTCATATGGCTCACAATCATGACCATATTCAGGTAGATACAGTCTACTTAAACAATCACTGTTAACATTATCTGTGATTTTTGAATATTCAAAACAATAATTAAACTGAGCTAGTTTTAATACCAACTCTGTAACCTAGCAGAACATGTGAAAGGTACGCCTGCTTTATGGGAGAAAAGTTTACGCAAAGGTTGTTGATCATTCCTAACAATGAATTTTGGACCAAGAAAAAATTAACTGAATTTTTCACACCCAAACACCACAGACAATGCTTCTCTTTCCAGATTTGAGTAATTACGTTCCGCATTGTTCAGAGTACGTGATGCAAATTTTACAGGCAGCCACTGCGAGTACATATCTTTCCGTTGCATTAGTACAGCAGCAATCCCACATTCTGAACTGTCTGTTTCCAACAAGGTTTCATAACCTGGATTATACAACTGTAGAACCCTGTGAGATATGAATAATACCTTAACAGTATCAAAGCACTTCTGCTGTTCTTGATTCCATACAAATCTTGCTTTTTTTATGCAATAATCTATACAATGAGGCAAACTCATCAGTGAAATTATGAAGAAACTGTTTATAATAGTTACAAAGTCCCAAGAATGCTTGCAATGGTTTTAACTCTTTGGGTGCAGGTACTGCAGGAGCATAAACAATGGAACGAACTTTTCCTGGGTCGGTAGGCACCCCCATACTATTGAAAATATGCCCTAAACAATGCACCTCATCTGTAAAAAGGGAATATTTATTGTTACGAACTTTGATACCAGCATCCTGAAGAGTATTTACTACTCTCCTCAAGGTAACAGTATGCTCATCAACATTAGGAGGCAAATTAAGTAGATCATCCCGGTAAATAATCAAATAATTAATGTCATTCAGTAACTGTAACATAAATGATTGGAATATACCGGGACTATCCTGTAAGCCAAATGGGAGATAATTGTATAGATACAACCCTCCACAAGTGTTAATTGTTGTATATTTCTTAGATTCTTCATCTAATGGCAACTGTAAAAATGCATGCAGCAAATCAATTTTAGAGAAAACTGTTGCAGAGCCAACTTGTGCAATGACCTCGTCAATAGAAGATAATGGAGTCTGTACTGGATCAAGGAATTTATTCACAGTAACTGAAAAATCCTCACATATTCGAATGTGATTCTCATCCTTCATAACATTAACACATTATCTGTGGGTGACGCCCAATCACTGGAATATATCTTAGATATCTTACCACTAGCAATAAACCTGTCAAGCTCTTCTTTTACCTTACTTCGTAAACGCAATGGAACAGGTCAAGCTCTTGCAAAAATTGGCCTTGCATCAGACTTGACATTTAAAGAGACAGTATGTTTTACGTCAGACTGAAATTCATCACCTAAATATGTTTTGAATTCAGACAAAATTCTATTCCTGACGTTATCATATTTACTCACATTTACATTATTTATCTTATCAGAATGTTGCATAACATCAGGTAACAAGTTTAATATCCATCTTTCGACATAAATCCCTACCTAACAGATTAACATTATTGGAATTTACAATTAAGAATTTGTGTTTCAACATTTTGGGACCATAAGTCACATTTACATAAGTTTCTCCACATAAATTTATAGCATTCCCACTGTACCCACAAACACGGTGCTTAGTTGGAGGAATAACAACACCTGCTCTGGCTGAATCACTTTGACATATTGTAAAAACATGACTTCCACTATCCATTTCGAAATCGCCTTTCTGATTGTTGATAAAGCATTTCATATGGTGAATCAGACATAGGCACAGTGGAGTTTATTCTAAAAATAGAATTTACTCTTCGCTGAGAGAATTCACAGCTGTCTTCTATGTCACTAACATCCGTCTGGTCCCAGTGTGCCATCCCCTTATGCTGCGTTGTCACATCTCCCTCGGTCGTAGCTGCATCCCTCAGAGTTGCTTCAGAGACCGCATGTGATGACTTTGCAATGGATTTGCAACAACTAGCAAGGTGACCAGTTTTCTATGTCACAGAAAAATCAATGCTTTTAAACAAAAGCTAAATAGTAAAGTAAATGCGCAGGAAGTAGGGCGGATATTGTCGACGTATGACTTCGTCTCCCTGATTCATGGGTTTTGTGGGAAGCAGTTCGAGCCGCTTTCAATATTGCTGGGTATTTGCTGACCCAAGCACACGTGTACTGAATCTGTTTCCATATCAACAGGTACACCGGGGAGAGGGGACGCAGAGTGAGAACCAGTATTGTGCCGTTACATCACCTGCCACTGC
>NC_090733.1:69785171-69787671 GCF_036898095.1 Palaemon carinicauda
TACATACATACATACATACAAAGCCTGCAGAAGGGGATTCAACTAAAGCTCGCTGCAAGATTTGTACTGGCTCTGTCTTCCAAGCACATATCAAGTCTAGTGTTGGTAACAAAGAAAGTAAAAAGCATTCTGAATTAGTGAAGGTGTATCTGTCTCTCTACATCTTACTGCCACCAGCAGAGCCTCTGAAGTGCTTCCAATAGCGTTAGGGTTCATTATTCGTGAGTCACATAATTGGTTTTCGAATAGTCCCAAACGTATTCAGAAATATAATGAAATCTACCAGACTCTCGAGAGTAAAACCCCAAAAAGATACCAGGGATGTTAGAAACTAGTTGGTTAGTGCGGTTAGAGGCTATGAGTGTTGTTATTGGCCAATAGGATGCACTGAGACTTCATTTTCAGGTAGCAGCATCTACAGAACGTTGTCACATGGCACAAGTATTGAGAGATGCTTATAAAGACCCTCATAATGAACTATATTTCCTGTTTGTTAGGAAGGTGTTGAAGGAAGTAGTCGGGGGTAAATAAGCTGTTCCAAGCTAAAAGGGCTGATGTTACGAAATTAACTCAAGATTTATTGATTATGTATAGAAATATAATGCAACTAATTGTGGAGCCTACTCATCTTGCAAAGTGTCCAGTTGAACAACTTACTGGGCTAAAATTTTTAGATTATATGATGCCGGTGTCTGTTATTCATTTTGGATTTGAGTTTAGAACAGCTGCATTAAAATGTACTCTTGAAAAAATTCAAATTACACATGTTAAAGAACAGTGCAGAACTTTTGTGGTAGAGTTGATTAAAGAAATACAAAGGCGACTTCCTGAAAATATCGAGTACTTATTAATGTTGGGAAAACTACACCCTGAACATGCTACCTCTCTGAGCAAAGATAACATATCTTCATTAGCTCCAAAGTCAACTTTTAATGATATGGACCAAGATGAGAATGAAGGCTTTATGCTTCGAAGAATGGCCTCATGATTGCATGAAAGATGTTTTTTTTTTTTTTTCATTCCGGGTATTAGTTAACGAAAAGATAAATTCAACAGGCCAGAAACGATTTCCTAATATTTCATTCTTGGCCTTGGCACTTCTTTCACTGCCATTTTCTAATGCCTCGGTCGAGAGGATATTTTTACAAATGAAAGTAGTACACAGTAAGTTGAGGAACCGCCTAGTTGTATGGAGCGTTGAGGCAATTTTGTTAATAAGGCATGGCCTAAAGCTCCAAAATGAAACTTGTATAACTTATGAGCCACCTATTGATATGGTAAAAAATTTGCTAAGGATGTAATTGAATACTAGGAATGTAACAGTGATTTGCTGGCTTTAACAGATGAGGACGAAGAGGAATATTAATGTCAATTTGTTGTGTTTAGGCTTTCAAGCTATTATTGATTATTGCTTTTCTTCGTGCACATGTTAATTCTCATTGTCTCAATTTCTAAGGAATATTTTTTTTTATCCAAGGATAATTGTAATTGTGTCACTCTACAGCCTTTGTTGGCCAGTAGGCCTACTGTATATTTTCAAAATAAAGCAGGAAATTCAAAAACTTAACTTAGTTATATATCTTTTGAAAATACAGAGCACTTCGATTTCCTATTACTGAATAATGTATTCAAGGGAAATCGAATTTACAGTAAATTTGAAAAAACAAATTGTTCATGGGATATTTTGTGGGAGCCTGAAAATAATTTGTGGGAATCTGTGGGATTTTTGAATCCCATTTG
This sequence comes from Palaemon carinicauda, assembly GCF_036898095.1. Lineage (NCBI taxonomy): Eukaryota > Metazoa > Arthropoda > Malacostraca > Decapoda > Palaemonidae > Palaemon > Palaemon carinicauda. The sequence goes on from NC_090733.1 coordinate 69,786,912, forward strand.
TGGGATTTCCTTCTTGACAAAACGGCAACACTGGGGTGGTATTTGCACTACTACTAGGGGTGTCCATGTTGAGACAATGGATGGCATTTTCTCCTAGACGCACTGTCAAAGGCGGTATAGCCAAAGGGCTTTGAGGTTGATCAAACACTAATTTAAAGTTTGGAAATGAGAACAGGGCAGGAGGGACTGACATAAAATTACTAATCTTTTGCCGTGCAGGCAACCTAGTATTGAAATGTGACGATTGAACAGGTTGGGCAACCGATGCAAAATTAGGAACCTTGTGCTTGACTGCCGAGATATTATAAGTATCAACTAAGCCGTTAATGGCATTTACAATGGGGCGTATTTCTGAATGTATTGACCTCGAAGAAGAACAAAGTTAATTCGATTTAATGATTAAATTAGGATGAGCCATTAGACTATTAAATGCAATTTCAATTTTACTCAAGTAGGCAGCAAGGACAGGATAATTTACCTTTACGATATGATTGTCGTAATGACGTCTCCAAAAATTCTTGTAATTGCAAAGTTCATCTCTTACTTTACCAATGAGAGTTTTAAAATGTCCCACGGCTTCAGGACCAATGCTAGGGAGATCTACTGAAGCGAGAGCATAAAGTGCTAAGTCTGTGTCCTTACAAACAAATGTGAATGTTAACTCCTGTTCTTTAAGTTGAGCGTTAATCTCCTCTGGGCTGAGCGGTTCAGCCTGAGGCAGTGGAGGATTGATGAAGGTATGAGTGAAGTCCGCCATCTT
>NC_090733.1:69815171-69827671 GCF_036898095.1 Palaemon carinicauda
TGTTTCCTGTCCAGCCCATTGCTCTGACCTCCTCCAATATTGAACTAAAGATTCATAATGAATTCAAGGGGAAGATAATATCCTTGGATATAAGGTGTCTTCTTAACACAATCTTCCATGTTCAATATAGGGGATTAAATTAATGGATAGTAACCATTAATTGGTAGGGAGAATCACTCCCTAAAAGTGATGGTCTCACAATTGGCTGCCCATGAACCACTTGTAGGTTGGAAAACTTTTGGGCTACAGCAATGACTGGCGGCGGCATGTCGCAAGTATTGCCGGGCTTGCCGGCATATGCCGGGCCTAATCTGGGCTATTTGAAACAGATACTGTCTTTAAAGTAGTGGGTGGCGGGTCGGCAGATGCCGCTCTGCCCGCCGGCAGCCGAAGGATCCCTCTATCAAGTAGGACCCGGAGGCAACCGGCAGCAACTATATAAATTTTGGGTGGCCGGCTGCCGGCTGGCCGTTGCCGGCAGCCGGTCATAGTATGTTCATTGTCGTTGGGTTGTCGATCAGCGACACCCACGGCAAGTGGCGGCAGAGTAACTGCCGGCCGACAGACACCCAACATGGCCGACGATAGCTACTAGCTGCCGGCGGCCGGCCCAGTATATGGAAAGGCAGAGAGAAAGAGAGGATGGGGGACGGCAAAGGCTCAGCCTTGCCGGCCTACATCCCGAAAGAGCGTGCAAGTGGAAGGGGGAATTATATTCGGGCTTCCACTCAACCATATCCCATTCATATAGGGTATGGAAGGCAGAGCACACTCAATGAAATGAGGGTACCTGCCGGCAGCCGGCCCTGCCGGCAGCCGGCCCAGCCGGCAGCAGACAGGGAACCTCAGGCTAATTCTATAGATTACCCATATGGTCAAATGTAGAAAAATGGCCAGAAGGGTGATGGTTCATCCAACACAAAAGAGACAGTGGGGAAGGGGTAAAAGTCCTATAAGTAAGGTAAAACCCTAGAGCATTACCTAACTTGAAGGATTCTGATCTCATAAAGTAACCTCAAGTAGGAGAAATCATTTCCCCGGGTTAGGTTAGTTAAGAGAGAAAACGGCCATAGGAAACAATCTCACTAGAGAACAGAATCTCGTACCAGAGATCTTAAGTAAGGAAGAAATCATTTCTTCATACTAAGATCTATTAGTACAGGGTTGTCTGCCAGACCGAGGAAGGAGGAAATTGATATACAAGAACCTCCAGTATGGCCTAGGGAGGACAAGCCTCCTGAACGGCAACCTAACCTGACTTGGGAAGCCATTTCATCAAGACAGTAGGATGCCTAACACAGACTTTACTCTGATTTTCCATTCTCAGCTCAAAACCGTGTCAGTGGTTAAGAGAAAGAAACGAAACAACCCAGTAAATTTTGCCAGAACACAGTTCGCAGCAAAGTTAACTGAGGGTAGCTTAAGCTGATCAGAGGGAAGGGGAATTGCTCTTAGATCTCGTTAGAGATAGTATCGACTTAGAAGATATAGGAGGTATCAACCTCACCTTAGAAGAAAATACAAGAGCAATTTGGGACATGTATGAAAGTATACTAAAGCCCCTAGGCTAGCTAGTCTAGGAGCATAGAGAATCATTCACCGAAACTCTCTTGTATACTATCTTGGAAGAGGAAAATGTTATGCAGTAATATCTTAATTGTATAAAATATTGCCTGAGCTTCAATAAAACTTTACCAGGAAGGTTATATCATGCATGAAGTGTGTAGGTGCCTAGGCTAGGAAGCCTAGCACTCGTGAGGCTCGATCATAAATAGCCAAATCCACGACAACAATGACATAATATAAAATTCCCTAGCTAAATATCTAAATAGCTAAAGTTATTAAAGCGAAATAATGCCGGGAAATCGTTCTCGCTAACTAAATGAACAAGAAGAACGAGTGCGTCCATGACGCCATCCGGCTGGCAACAGCTCTTGTTACGTTAATTACGATCTCAATCGAAGAGCAAAACTGGCAGAGCTTACATTTACACAATCCAAAGATATTACTTAACTTTCCAGAAGCTGATGAGGCTGGTGAAGGCATCATAGCGACGAAATACTTCCAAAATAGCGAGAGATAACACGGGATAACACCGGTCAGCAAAGCTACAAAAAAAAGAATGGCTTGGTGGCGCCTCGCGGTGGCAATTCGGCGCACTATTTACAGTACAGTAGGAGTGTCGAGAGTATCGCCTCTTTAACGACTCTCCTATATTCTTGCCACTTTTCCCTCTCGAAGCGAAAATGCTATTGGGGGTGTAGATAGCTATGAGACGTGTCAAGAATACGTCCTCTGATATACGCGATATCCCTTTTTTAATTTTAAGGGATATTCGCTCCAGGAGTTAGAATTCTGGATACCTTCGGTAAATTCTCTGGGATATATCACTGTAGTCAAATATACCTAGGAAGCTACTAATGAAGGAACTTCCATCAGGATGACATGGCCTGAGCCCAAAAATATTGATTACTCAAAAATGCATGGTCTCCAGGAATTTACTGCAGACATCAGTTTTCACCCGTGACCTCTGTGGGCCCCGGGTTAAAATGAAGGCTGCACTTGATATTTCAAGAAGAAAATTACCTTTGCAATTTACTTGGGTTTTACAATGGTTGTAATATATACAAGATTAACTAAAATGACAAACATCAAATTATTGATTAGCTCTTGATGGTGTTTGAAAATAACAGAAATAAAAAAATGCAATCATTGTTGCTCAAAATACATGCACAAACTAAATTAATCATGTTCAGTGTCTTCGTCTATTAATATGTTAACACAAGTGCTAGTTTGACACTCCTCACAAAAATCTGTACAATATAACCCGTGATTTTTGCATGAGCAGTGCTGAGTGTCACAAAAGCCTTTGCATTTGCATCTGATTACTCTCAGCAAGGCATCAGACGCAGGGCTGTTGTCCATCGTGCAAGGAATTAAGTTTCTTCCATTTCTCTTCCAGCCCCAATCGTCAGGTTTAACATCACTGTTACCTAGCCAGAATTGTGTTTGATAATAAACCCGGAATGAGTGATATTTTGCTGCATCACTAGTAGGTGGCAGGTATTTCACATCAACACTTCTCAAACTCTTGATGACTTTGCCCTGAAACTTTTTCTTTCTCAGGTCATCAAGAGTTGCACAATCACTGTTAGAGCTGTACATCTGAATAATTGCTCGTTCTCCTGCTATTTTTATTTCCTCGTGAGTTGAGCTGGGAGACAAGAATGGCACAGCACACTCGCAGAGAACACTTTGTTTTTTCAGTACAGCTCCCTTTCCTATTTCGTTTAACCTTGACGTGGTGTCACATTCACACAGATCATGCATAAATGGCAAACACCTGCAGCATTCTTCACCGAGTCGTGCACTAATTTCTCCGATGTTCCAAATGGGATGCTTCATATTGGATTTCTGTGATACCATGAACAGGGGCTGACTGGTAGACTTCATGTGATGACAGAGAAGTACCAAAATGTCAGTATCCTCTGCTATAACGTATGTTACCTTGCTAACTGCCTCTTGCACTATTAGAAACTCTGCATCTCCCTCTGCATGCTTTGTAGATATACCATGCTCCTTCAGAATTTCAGACAGAAAGTTGATATATCTCTGTTTGTTTTTGTGGTTTGCTAGAAATGCCTCCTTAGTTCCAAAGGTAAAGACTTTAGTGCGTGTCAGGTGAACATCTGGGGCAACATTTAAGCCTCTAGCACGCTTTTGATGAGTCACATATTTTGTCAATGCAGTATTGCTATATCCATCGAAGACAACAATAGGATAGCTATTTCTCTTGACAAGAACAACATATTTGGATGCAATATCTTCATATGTTTCTCCTGCAGTCCATTTGATGCGTTGAAGCAAGGATCCACCATCAAAAACAGAACATTCAGCATCAGGGATTGACTCAGCTTGACTTATAGTGGATTTTGCTATGGCATCTGCAAGCTGAGATTTGGTGGTACTTCGAGGAAGTCCATTGCTTGTGAACAGTGATGGTGGGTATACAGAGAGCTCAAACCTCATGATTTCACTTAAGCTGATTTCAGCATTACTGGCTATCACAAGTAACCGCTGAAATAGAGCTTGAGGATCTACCTGCACTTCAACTCCATCTGTTACTATCTTCCGATCCATTGTCTTGATTTGGTGTTTCTTTCTGAAGATATAGTTTGCTGTATTTTGGTCTTCCATCATTTTGATTATATTATACCCAAAATCTTTGGCAAGGTGAGCATTTGACTGTGGTGCAGATAATCCTGAAATAATGTTGTACAAATACTCATTTTCTGTGAAAGGACTATGTTGTTCTACGTACTGGAAAATCTTTGAAGTATCCTCCTGATCTCTCATCCTTCTGGATTCAGTCAAGTCTTTGTTTCTTTCAGTGTTAGTCTTCTCCTGGACACTGTTTACTTCATCACTTATCTGAGCAAAGACTGGCATGGCTTGTAACCATCTTGTTCGTTGAATTTCATCCATACTTCGTCCATGTGTTAACAGAATATTCTGTCATCGGCCATGCAGGTGTTAAAAAGTGGAAATTTGAGAAGATACGTCAGTTCAAACAGTGAGAACGGTCGCCATTTTGAATATGGAATTACTCAAATTCAAAATGGCCGAATTTGTCATATTATTTACTGTGGTGTTCCAAAGAGTCCAATTGACACATTTGTGCATAGAATAAACTATTGCAATTTGTTTTACTGAACCTTCTATTTTCATCTGTTTTGCATGAATTAAAATTGTGTCTATTTGTGTGTGTGTGTGTTTCTTTTGCAAAACATCAAGATATAAGGAAAATTAAATACGTTAAAACGAAGAATAATCTTCACTCTAAAGGAGCAATTCTATGACATTTTACCCTAAAGTTAGTAGTTTAAGAGATATTTAGGTAAATGTGAGTACAAAGTCGATTTTTCGAGTTTCTCCAAAATGTGTGTATTCCAATTCCGGGCTTGTTTGCGCAAAAACTTTCAATTTTAAGGTAAATACTTATAGAAACAAACATGTGCAGAATTTATTTTCTATCTTTTCTTTACATATATCTCCTACCCGTACGAAGAACAGTTTTGGAGAAAAACGGGAAAATATGGAAAAATGTACCCTCCAAAAACGTTAAGTGTGATTTTCACTTCAAAATGGCCAAATTTGTCCCATTTTGGATATGAGGTTCCTAAGAGTCCATATAACATGTTCATGCAATAAAATAAAATATTGCAATTTGTTTGACCTAAAAAGCTATTTCCCGTGGACTATTTCCAATTACTGGCGGATTATAGCAATGAAGAGAAAAAGATAATAAGAACAATAGAAAAAGTTAATCACAAAATTAACGCCATTGAGGAAGCAATCACTTTCAATAATACTAATAATAATAATAATAATAATAATAATAATAATAATAATAATAATAATATGAGCTGAAATGTGCGCTACATTGACGATACTTTCGTAAAAATGGCCAATGTGGAGTGCATAGAAGACCTTTGATGCATTTTCGAGGAATGCAGCTCCTCAGGTTCACCCTCGAGCACTGCCTCCAAGGACGTCTCCCTTTCCTTGATGTCCTTATAGAGACAAACAATACTAGCTTGAATACCTCTGTGCACGTGAAACCAACGAATCTTGACCTATGCCTGAATGATGACATCGAGTGCCCTAGTCGGTACAAAACTACCACCATTAAGGCTTTATTCGGAGAGCCATTTCCCACTGTTCTTCGTGGAGAGGCACCCATGAGGAACTTGACAGAACTACTAAAGTTCTAGTGAAAAATGGCTTCACAAATAAGGACATTAATCAGCAGATTAAGGAAGAGATTAAAAAATGGTACAAGAACGAAGGCCCTGAAAATAACACCCAAGCCAAAATAAATCTTTACTATAAAGGCCTTATGAGCTCAAACTACCAAGAAGACGACAAGACTGAAAAATATGGTAAAAAAAAAAAACAACATTTTTGCCGCAGCAGAGGATACCGAAATTAGTCTCATAATTTATTACCAATCGGCAAAAACACGAGACCTAATAAGGAAAAACAATCCTGCCCCTGCCATGCAAGATGATTTAAATATGACCAATGTAGTACCAATATAAATGCCCTGTCCAGGAATGTTCTGGCACCTACATCAGGATGACGACGATGCGTCTATCTAAGAGATTATCTTGCCACGTGCAACAGGGTGCAATAAAAATGCATTGTCTTCAAACGCATAACTACAAGATAACAAGGAAGCATATGGTAAAGAACGTCACCATCGTTGGCCGTGCCCCTGACAGCAGGCGCCTAAGGATAATGGAAGTTCTTTTCATTCAACAAGCAAGAACTAGCCTCAACACCACGCAAGAGGAGACCTTATTGCAAACGTTTATAAGGTTCATCACCAATAATAGTCAAAGCAATTACGGCCATAAAAGGACTGACAGTACCGGAGGCCAAAACATGGATTATCTCCAGAGAAGACCAGATCCCTTAATCCCACCAAGTCCACTGGCTAGCCAGAGACAACTACCATCCAGGAATAATTGTCTCCGCCCTCGAGCAGTCATTGACCAATAAGGATGTAATGTCAAAACAGGGCTCCGTAAATAAGCCCGTGCAAACACACCTGCGTTACGCTATGGGCCGACCAAGGGAATGGCCTGTGCCAACGAGAATTGTTGGCTTTAATCCACAACAACTGCGTTACAGTTCACTCTTCATAATGAGCAGAAAAATCTTCTTACTGATCGAAACCGGTTGAGTTAAAGGATGTTATACTTAATTTCACGTAATTTTTTTTTTTTTTTTTGTACATAAGTGACCATTGCTTTGTGCACACTGAAGTTATGATAGCGTTTCATGGCAAAAACATACTTTGTACTTATTATCTGTATTTTTGCAGTATGCAGTATGAAGTTATGATAGCGTTTCATGGCAAAAACATACTTTGTACTTATCATCTATATTTTTGCAGTATGTAGTAATATATTAAAGAAGAATTGTGTATGACCAGGTTTCCCAACCCTTGGGTCGCGACCCCAAGCGCTTTTCCTGGGGTCGCCAAAATCTCCAAATATCAAAATAATAATAAAAATTCAAAATATGGCAGAACTCGCAGTAAAGGGAAAATATAAAAACGTATTTGTGGATTTTTATTTATCGACTTTTATATATCTATCTATTCATATATAAATATAAAAAAACTAAATTTTAATGGTGGTATCCCTGAGTGCAGTACGCATTTGATACGTGAACAGCATCACCGTCCACGTCCAACCAGGCAGCCACTCCAGCTGTACTGCCGCAGCGGGACACACTGTCTACTATTTGTTCGTCTTATATAGTTGATGCATTTATACCTGTATAGTGATTTCGAATGTGCTGCATAAGTTACACTCAGTCTTTGTTTCTTTAAAATTCTTAATTATTCATGAAAAAGTGGTATGCCAAAAATAGAAACTGAGTACTTCCCTTGCTGACGAAGTATTGCACCACAGTATGTCAGTGGATGATAGCCTATCACAGTGTTCATAATTGAGGCTTCTAAAACCACATGGTACCTCCCACCATATTTAAAGAGAGAGATGGGCAAGGGATGAGGAAGAGAAGAAGAGGGGCACTTTTCATGCCCTCTCCTACATTTTCCCCTTTCCCTTCGCCACCCTTTCCTTGCTCCTCTTCCCCCTTCCCCGTCTTTCCAGGCCCCTTCTCCCCCTGCTTCTTTTTTATCCCTGCCCTCCTCTCCTCCTCCTCCTTGCCACCCCCCCCCCCCCCATCCCCTCCTCTTCAATATTTCCTTGCCACTTCCCTTCCTCTCCTCATCTTTACTCCTCCCCTTCCTTTTTATTTACCTCTTGTGAATTTGTATTGTTTCGATTATTATTTCATTTAATAAGATAATTGTGTTATTAGATGTGTTATTTTATTTGTATGTTCTTGTGAAGTTGGCACGTCTACGGCGCTGGTCACTCGGTAGAAAAGGTCGTTGGTTTGGCGGTTGTTTAGAGATTTGGAGGATTTTATTTCGCTGGTTTTGGAGGTTGTTGTTTTGGCAGTTGTTTAGAGATTTGGAGGATTTTATGTCATTGGTTTGGGAGGCTGTTTTTTTTTGGCAGTTGTTTAGAGATTTGGAGGATTTTGTCATTGGTTTTTGAGGTTGCTGTTTTGGTAGTTGTTTAGAGATTTGGAGGATTTTATATCATTGGTTTTGGAGGCTGTTTTTTGGCAGTTGTTTAGAGATTTGGAGGATTTTGTCATTGGTTTTTGAGGTTGCTGTTTTGGCAGTTGTTTAGAAATTTGGAGGATTTTATGTCATTGATTTTGGAGGCTGTTTTTTGGCTGTTGTTTAGAGATTTGGAGGATTTTATGTCATTGGTTTTTGAGGTTGTTGTTTAGGCAATTGTTTAGAGATTTGGAGGATTTTATGTCATTTGTTTTGGAGGTTGTTGTTTTGGCAGTTGTTTAGAGATTGAGGATTTTATGTCATTGGTTTTGGAGGTTGTTGTTTTGGCAATTGTTTAGAAATTTGGAGGATTTTATGTCATTGGTTTTGGAGGTTGTTGTTTTGGCAGTTGTTTAGAGATTGAGGATTTTATGTCATTGGTTTTGGAGTTTGTTGTTTTGGCAGTTGTTTAGAGATTTGGAGGATTTTATGTCATTGGTTTTGGAGGTTGTTTTAGCAATTGTTTAGAGATTTAGAGGATTTTATGTCATTGGTTTTGGAGGTTGTTTTTTTTGGCAGTTGTTTAGAGATTTGGAGGATTTTATGTCATTGGTTTTGGAGGCTGTTTTTTTGGCAGTTGTTTAGAGATTTGGAGGATTTTGTCATTGGTTTTTGAGGTTGCTGTTTTGGCAGTTGTTTAGAGATGTGGAGGATTTTATGTCATTGGTTCTGGAGGCTGTTTTTTTGGCAGTTGTTTAGAGATTTGGAGGATTTTGTCATTGGTTTTTGAGATTGGTGTTTTGGCAGTTGTTTAGAGATTTGGAGGATTTTATGTCATTGATTTTGGAGGCTGTTTTTTGGCAGTTGTTTAGAGATTTGGAGGATTTTATGTCATTGGTTTTGGAGGTTGTTGTTTAGGCAATTGTTTAGAGATTTGGAGGATTTTATGTCATTGGTTTTGGAGGTTGTTGTTTCGGCAATTGTTTAGAGATTGAGGATTTTATGTCATTGGTTTTTGAGGTTGTTGTTTTGGCAATTGTTTAGAAATTTGGAGGATTTTATGTCATTGGGTTTGGAGGTTGTTGTTTTGGCAGTTGTTTAGAGATTGAGGATTTTATGTCATTGGTTTTGGAGTTTGTTGTTTTGGCAGTTGTTTAGAGATTTGGAGGATTTTATGTCATTGGTTTTGGAGGTTGTTGTTTTGGCAATTTTTTAGAGATTTAGAGGATTTTATGTCATTGGTTTTGGAGGTTGTTGTTTCGGCAGTTGTTTAGAGATTTGGAAGATTTTATGTCATTGGTTTTGGAGGTTGTTGTTTTGGCAATTGTTTAGAGATTTAGAGGATTTTATGTCATTGGTTTTTGAGGCTGTTGTTTTGGCAGTTGTTTAGAGATTTGGAGGATTTTATGTCGCCGGTTTTTAAGGTTGTTATTTTGGTAGTTGTTTAGACATTTGGAGGATTTTATGTCGCCGGTTTTTGAGGCTGTTGTTTTGGCAGTTGTTTAGAGATTTGGAGGATTTTGTCATTGGTTTTCAGGTTGTTGTTTTGGCAGTTGTTTAGAGATTTGGAGGATTTTGTCATTGGTTTTTGAGGTTATTGTTTTAACAGTTGTTTAGAGATTTGGAGGATTTTATGTCATTGGTGTTGGAAGTTGTTGTTTTGGCAGTTGTTTAGAGATTTGGAGGATTTTATGTCATTGGTGTTGGAGGTTGTGGTTTTGGGAGTTGTTTAGAGCTTTGGAGGAAATTTGTGTCATTGGTATTGGAGGTTGTTGTTTTGGCAGTTGTTTAGATATTTGGAGGATTTTGAGTCGCTGGTTTTTGAGGTTGTTGTTTTGGCAGTTTTTTGGAAATTTGGAGGATTGTATGTAGCTGGTTTTTGAGGTTGTAGTTTTGTCAGTTGTTTAGAGATTTGGAGGATTTTGTCATGGGTTTTTGAGGTTGTTGTTTTGGCAGTTGTTTAGAGATTTAGAGGATTTCAAGTCATTGGTTTTTGAGGTTGTTGTTTTGGCAATTGTTTAGAGATTTGGAGGATTTTATGTCGCTGGGTTTTGAGGTTGTTGTTTTGGCAGTTGTTTAAAGATTTGGAGGATTTTATGTCATTGATTTTTGAGGTTGTTGTTTTGGCGGTTGTTTAGAGATTTGCAGGATTTTATGTTGCTGGTTTTTGAGGTTGTTGTTTCGGCGGTTGTTTAGAGATTTTGAGGATTTTGTCATTGGTTTCTGAGGTTGTTGTTTTGGCAGTTGTTTAGAGATTTGGAGGATTTTATGTCGCTGGTTTGATGTTGTTTTGGCAGTTGTTAAGAGATTTGGAGGATTTTATGTCATTGGCTTTTAAGGTTATTGTTTTGGCGGTTGTTTAGAGATTTGGAGTATTGTATATGGTTGGTTTTTGAGGTTGTTGTTTTGGCGAAATTTTGAGTGCTTTATATCATTGATTTTTTCGTTTCTGCTTCGTCTTATTTACTGCGATTTGCAAATATATTACACCTCTTTTCCTTGTTACTCCTTCCTTGACCCCTCCCCTCCTCTCTACACATCCTCTTCCTTGTTCCTTGCCCCTTCACTTTCCTTGCTACCTACCCTCTTTCTAAGACTGAACCACGAATAAAGAAACTTAGGCTCATGATCCAGGCCCAAGGCTCCCAATAAAATAATTTTACCATTTAACAGAAAACATTTATATATACTTTTAGTTTGTTTTTGTGGAATGTGACAAAATATTATTCCAGAAGTGGGGTTTTTGATTAATATTAAGCCTTAAAATTCATAATGCTATAATAAAATTTAATTATGTTAGTTTTGTCTTTTCCAATCTTATAGTACCTCTCTTATAGAAGGATATTTACTGTCCCTTACTTTTACAGCCAACAACTAGTAGTATATAATAATACTTATACAACTAAACTAGTGGGGTTGCGGTCATGGCTTGAGGTGCATGATTGGGGTCGCCTGAAAAAAAGGTTGGGAACCACTGGTGTATGATATGGTCTCCATCACCTTCTTCCAAATAAAATATGTCCCTTTCACAATTACTGGAGGTTAATAGCAATAAAGAGAAAAAGATAAGAACAATAGAAAAAGTTAATTATAAAATCAACGCCACTGAGGCAGCAATCACTTTTAATAAAACTGGCTGAAAAGAGTGTCTACTCCCGAAGTATTATTATTATTATTATTATTATTATTATTATTATTATTTTTTTTTTATTATAATTTTTATCATTATTATTATTATTATTATTATTATTATTATTATTATTATTATTATTGCCCCCTGTGGCCGCGGGGTCATAAACAATTAGAATAGCGCCAATGTATCCCTGCGTGTCGTAAGAGGCGACTAAAAGGGACGGGACGAGGGGGCTGGGAACCCCCTCTCCTGTATTATAATCCTGTGAGACATCAAAGAAGTGGAACTGGAGGGAGAGTGACTGCTCCCCGCACTCTAGTTTTGGGGTGTTTGAATGTGCGTGGATGTAGTACGATAGAGAGTAAAAGATGTGAGATTGGAAGTATGTTTAGGAATAGGAGGATGGAGATATTTGCTTTGTGTGAGACAAAGATAAAAGGGAAAGGTGAAGTGATGTTTGGTGAAATGTCTGGTAGTGTCTGGGATTAAAAGGGGAAGAGCAAGAGAAGGTGTGGCTTTATTGCTGAGTGAATGGATGACAGGTAAAGGAATGGAAGGAGATATCATCTAGGCTAATGTGGGTAAGGGTTAGGTTGGGTAGGGAATGTTAGGCTTTTGTCAGTGCGTATGGGCCAGGTTGTGAGAAAAGTGAAGAAGAGCGGAATGAGTTCTGGAATGAATTAACTAGGTGTGTAGAAGGACTGGGTAGAAGGAATTATGGGTGACTTAAATGCTAGAGTGGGCGCTGGAGAGGTAGAAGATGTCATTGGGAAGTATGGCGTACCAGGTGAAAATGAGAGTGGTGAGAGACTGGTAGATATGTGTGTTGAGCAAGAGATGGTGATAAGTTCTAGCTTTTTCAAAAAGAAAGATAAAAACAAGTGTACATGGGTAAGAGTGGCAAATGGAAGAGTGGTAGAAAGGGCGTTAATGGATTATGTGTTGATAACTAAAAGAATGTTTGGAAGATTGAAAGACGTGCACGTGTTTATGGGTATGGCTAACGGTATGTCTGATCATTTTTTGGTGGAAGAAAAATAATTGTAGCAAAAGAGTAGGGGAATAGAGTAGGTGGATGTAAAAGGGAGCTAGTGAGGGTTGAAGAGCTAATAAAACCGAAGGGGTAAAAAGTATATATCAAGAAAAGTTGAAAATGGCATATGACGAAGTGAAAGTAAGAGAAACTGGTAATTTAGAGGAGTAGTGGAAGTTAGTAAA
>NC_090733.1:69832671-69837671 GCF_036898095.1 Palaemon carinicauda
TTTTTAATATTATTATCATTAATATTAATATTATTATTACTATTATTATTATTATTATTATTATTTTCATTATTATTATTTTTATTATAATTATTATTATTGTTGTTATTATTTTTTTTATTAATATTATTATTATTATTATTATTGTTATTATTATTATTATTATTTTTATTATTTTTATTGTTATAATCATAATTATTATTATTATTATAATCATAATTATCATTATTATTATAATTAATTAATTCAATTAGAATACAAAAAGGGGAAAGTAAACTGAATGATTGCCATTTATTAATATTAAATGTAAATTTAATTGAATTAATTAATTAAATGTTAAATGTATTCCTTATAAGGAAACAGTTTTGATTTTCCGTCTTTATTTTTCAACAGTTGTTCGAGAGTTTCGGACAAAGGAAAGAAAACGGGAGTTGATCACAAGTTTTGAGTTCGACTTGGGGTCAGTCTCTGCAGGATTACAGTGCCGGCCGCATCTTTTAAAAGAGTGTTCCTTCAGCCCTTTAGAGAATGAACTAAAAAAGGTCGAACAAAACTAAGACATCAGTTAATGCAATTTAGTGCAGGTAAGTTGAAAAAATAAAGACTTACCTAATTATTGATTTGAGTTAGATAATTCTAACACGAAAAACTTTATACTCAGTTTTTGTCAGCTGTTCGTCGTTTCTAGCCTTTATTTTATCTTTGATGTCTTAAATAGATTGAGTATAATCCTCCATACTCAGTTCAATTCCCTCTTCTATCTTTATAACATCGATTCCTATGAATCTAAATGCTGCTGATTCCACCTTGGAAATTGTGAAATTTTCTTTAAGGAGATTGTTAATTGATAAAACACATTCTTTGCTTCCAGCAATTGAAAAATCATCGACGTGTACAATATCATACCCCGTAATGATTCACCATCATGCAAATGATAAAATGCACTATCTCCTTGCAATGTCTTCATATCACGTCCTTTAAAAATCCTGTCTATTTTAAGCCAAAATTTTCTTCCTGCATCTTCAAGTCTATACATTGGTTTATTCAGTTTCCAGATGATTCCTTCCTTTTTCACATCTTTTGGCGGCTAAACAAATACGTCACGTTGTAGTTTCTCTGCCTGCAAGAAGGCGGCTGATATATCTACGCTTTCCAGCTCAAATCTCTCATTAGCTGCTACTGCTATAAATGTTTTAAAAGATTCTCTCAAGGCAGTTGGAGAATCTGATTTAGGACTCTCAGTTTCCTGAAAACCTCGGGCAACTAACCTAGCTTTTTATTTTAGTTTTCTGTCCATCTTGCCTCTCTTTTTCAGTTACAACCCATCTAGATCCTATTCTTTCTTGCCCAGTATCTTTAACTTCTTCAAATGCTTCATAATACTTAAAATTATCGATTTCTTTTTCTTTAGCCTCTATGACTTCAGTCTCAAGATGACGACTCTTTGGAACTTCTACTATGTAAGTTGTTATTTCCTCTACCAAACACTCATCATTCGACACTTTCATCCAATACGTTCCAATATTGTCTAGTTCTATAATCACTTTTGTTTCTCTTTCTTCGCTTCCTTTCTCTTCTTCGTTTAAAAGATATTTCCATTCATCAATGTCACATTTGAAGTCCACTTCTATAGTTTTATCTGTCATTAGTTTTACTAGGCATTTAAATTTGTACTTAGAGTTAGGTTTGTTTACATCGACTACTTTTCCTTTGTGCTTAACTCCATTCTTAAAGGTCATGATTATATCTCTGTTTTTCTTCGGCCTTATTTCGGATGGAAAATGGTCTGTTTCAATCATATTTTCATTGTCTTCTTCACCATTTTCTGGCTTCCCAAAATCCGAGGTTTCTATTCCATTTGCTTCAGAATTTGACCTTTCCCCTAACACGTTCTGGCTCTTCCGTTACTGCTACTTCTTTGTCTTCCTCATTATGAACTGACGTTCTTGGCGATCCATAAGGTTGCAAATGACATGAGGCTACTTTTTGCATATCTCCATTTACCAAAATCCAAACACTTCGTCCTTCCATTTTCTCCACTGTTGCTGGACCATACCATTGTTTTCCGCCTTTATGTTGGTAAAATACTTTTTCCCCACGAGTATATAGATAATCATTAAACGCTGTATTTCTAGCATTTAAGGCATTTTTTAACTTTTCCCCATATTCTATTTCTCTATATTTTCTATTTACTTCCTTTTGGTTTTCAATGTGTCTTCTGACCGCTTCTGACTCTGAAATGACAGATTCAGTAGCAACGTTTCCGCTTGTTATTCCCGGAACTATCACTGCTTTTCCTGTGGGTAGCTGTAATGGAGCATAGCCTTTCACTGTTATGTTAGTGTTATGACACCAAGCTGCTTTAGAGACTGCTTCTTCTAACTTAATTTCACTATTTTCTTCCATGATTCTTTTTACTGTCAGATCGGCACTATAATGATTTCACTCATTCAGACCGTTACTCCAAGGAGAATATGTTGGGCCAAACTTAATTGTGATTCCCATTACAGACGTAAGACTTTCCATATCTTTATTTTGAAATTTTAAGCCATTGTCAGCCCAAAATCCTTCAGCAGGCTTACCGTATTTTTCACACCAATTACGAGCAATAGCGGTCAAAATGGTGCCAGCTTCCTTATTTTTCAAAACAGCTCCTATTATAAATCGCGTGAAGGCATCCACCATCCAAATAATGTAGTCTCCCTTAACTTGTTTCAAGTCAACAGTGACCTCTGATTGAATTCCGTCACTGTTGGGATCGCTACTTTTGACAAGGTATACATTCCTTGATGACTTTCTTAATTGTCTTTTTTGTTTGATTTGTTATCACTCCAGCTAACGTGAACAAATGTAAGAGCTGAGTTTCTCTTTTATGGCCAGAAACTAGATGTACCTTTTTTACCCTTTTATACTCCGAAACTTCTTTGTTGTTCTCAAGTTTCTTGACGAACATTACAATTTCTTCATCACTATATTCTTTGTTAGTTTCCAAGACGACAGCAAGATGATTACCTTCAGTATTTTTAGGTCTATTTCCAGGTGTGGCACTAAACTCTTGATTGTGAGTCTCTTTTTTCCTTCCTCAAAATCCTGAGATGCACTCCATTTCTGAAGTTGTTCCTTGGAGCCCAAAAAGGGAAGATTAGCTTCAATTGCATGTATTTGTACCCTTAATCTATTGAACTCTGTTCCTTCTTGTTTTCCTTTAATTAGCAATGGGATTTCATACATCTTCCGACACATAAGTTTTGCTTGGTCCGAATTTGAACTTTTTCTTCGCTATTGTTTTAACTTTAACTTGTCCTTTTGCAAAATTATTTTTATTTATATACGCCTCAATCCATTTAATTCCAGCAATGTTTTTGGGTGCACCAGAATCGATTATCATTTCAGATTCGTTTACTTCATCGGTAAAAAAGGTTCCGGAAATTTCTACTTCTCCTCCTCTCTCGTCTTCTAGACTTACAAATCTGATGTTGTTTGCCTTGTCGATACAGCATTCATTTCTGCACCTTTTTTCTCTAGATTCTGATCTCGATTTCCTTCTATCGTTCGAGGGGTAGTTTTTCTCTTTCTTTGGGGTCCCCTTTTCTGATTCTTCTCGCCTTCTAAATGACTCCCTTCGGTTTTGACTTCTTTCTCTTGAACGAGAATATGGCCTATTATGATCATTCAATTTCTGATTCCTGTCTCTTGACCGAGAATACATTCTTCTATCTTGATATCTGTCTCTTGACTTGGATATGGATCTCTGTTTCTTCGTGAAAAATATATCCACCTCACTTTCATTCCTTTGATTTTCAATTTTCAGCTCTTTGCACTCCTTTCTACACAAATCTATTGTCGCTTCATCATCTACATTTTAAAGTATTTTTTTTTATCGAAATATTTTCTGTAGTGACCATTTTAGACTTATCTAAAAATAAAACTGTTGTCCATAACCTCCACTGTGATCCAAAATTTGCTCTACTTAATTTTGCCAAAAGGTTATCATATCTTGTATGATAATCCTCGCTAGATTCTCTATCTTTTTGTTCGAAAGTTTGGATTTCTTATACAAGTTCAGACATTTTTTCTATGATGGTTTTCTCAAATTTATCTCTAAGCAAGTTTATCACCTCTTCAATGACATTTGTATTATTAATGTTCACTTTCTCAATAATGTCTCTTGCTACAAATTCAGGTAGTCTTGATATGTCTTTATTACTCTTTAAACTGTCCAATAGTTCAAAATATTTTTGAATTGGAGGAATAGTAGTTTGGAAGTCCCAGAGTCTTAACTGTTAAACATAACTTTCAAAATCTTGTCCTTTTGTCCAGATAGGAGCTTTCCGGTTTTTTACTAAATTAACATGGCAATTAGTAAAATCTTGTTTCATCTCAACATTCTTTTCGATTATTGTTATTAGTCTTTTTGTCTCTTTTCATATGTTTCTTTTGAAGTTTCTCTACCAAAATCTATTTTTTTGTGGAAATTTTTCTGATGCAAAATATTTGTAGCCTTATTTTTAAACAATTTATTGTACTGTCCACAAATTCTTGCTTCGTATCTTGAATCTATTTGGTTTTTTGTTGATTCAAAAATTTCATTTGTTTCCAACCAAAATTTGACTTGCTCAATTTCAAAAGATGTTAACTCACTGTTCAAACATTTACTATTAAATTTATCTTCTTTATGTCCCAATAAAGGTCCTTTGCATTTTGAACAGTTTTTAAAAACGAAATTGCCACCATTATCTATGCTTCCAAACAAATCCAGCCGTGATAATTGGTTCATAAGTTGTGCTTCGTCGTCTATATATCCAGGAAGAGAAACTGCCGAGTAATCCGAAGTCGCCATCTTTCCTGAGTAAAAGATAGGTATAAAATGACACTTTTTCAAGAAACACCAGGGAGTAAGGTTTCTTCCGGAGAATCCTAATCATTCATCCGCACCCAAACTGGTACGTAATACTTACAGTCATTTTCGCACCATAATTTTCAATTGCTCATAGGGTTCT
>NC_090733.1:69852671-69857671 GCF_036898095.1 Palaemon carinicauda
TCATGGGAATCATGGCTACTATGAAGAGTAGTGGGGAGAATTAGTCGCCTTGGAAGAACCCTCTCCGGATATTAACCTCTGCTAGTCTCATTCCAGAGCTTGTAAGTACTGTATTCCAGGTGCGTATTGTATTTTTGAGAAAGCTGATGGTGTTTTCCTCTGCCCCATATATTTTCAGGCATGCTATTAGTCATGTGTGTGTGGTATCATGTCGAAGGCTTTCTTATAGTCTTTGCTCTGTTTGGGGGGTGTTATTCCTCTCATTCCAGATGTTGACCAATCTTCTATACCCTCTCTCCGTCGGGTTGCTTTTGATGTAACATCTCCATATTTCCTAATTTTCTTCTCTTGCTCACATATTCCTCTGGTTTACTTCTGTATCTCCAGTCTCTGGCTGTTGGCTTCTCTTATTGTGGTGGTCAGTTGCTGGGTTGAATACCTGGCTGCCGGACAAAGCTCCTCTGTTGCCAGAGGTTCCATTTAAATCGTTGTCGTTTAATCCTTCATTTCTTTCCATCATTGCTGAGTTTTGCTATTTAACCCATAGCTGGACCATACCACATTAGGGATAGGTACTCAAGGGATCAACGCCTAGGCGAGCGGTCATCCATCCAACGACTGACCAACCACAATGTTGCTTAACCAGAACATAGACGACCTAACCCACTCTCCTACGGCGCCACATTTTATTATTATTATTATTATTATTATTATTATTATTATTATTATTTATTATTTTTTATTAATATTATTATTTATGATTATTAAAATTATTATTACTATTATTATCATTATAATTTTTCTTATTATTATTATCATTACTATTATTATTATTATTATTATTATTACTATTACTATTATTATTATCACTATTATTATTATTATTATTATTATCATTCTTACTCTCACTCTTATTCTTACCCCTACTCTTACTCTTATTCTTATTCTTACTACTACTACTACTACTACTACTACTACTACTAATTACTATTATTATTATTATTATTATTATTATTATTATTATTTTTATTATTATTAATTTTATTATTATTATTATTATTATCATCATTATTATTATTATTATCATCATTATTATTATTATTACTATTATCTCTATTATTATCATTACTATTATTATTATTAATATTATTACTATCATTATTATTATTACTATCATTATTATTATTACTATTCTTCTTCTTCTTCTTCTTCTTATTATTATTATTATAATTATTATTATTATTATTTTTATTACTATAATTATTATTACTAGTTTTATTATTATTATTAATATCATTGCAATTTTTATTATTATTTTCATTGTTATTATTATTATTATCATTATTATTATTTTTAATATTTTCATTATAATTATCATTATTATTATTTTTAATATTTTCATTATAATTATCATTATTACTATTATTATGATTATTGTTTATTATTTCTATTACTATTATTATTATTATTGTCATTATTATTATTATTATTATCATTATTATTATTATTATTATCATTATTATATATGAAATATTTTTATATGAAATCCCAAGCAGACTGGAATGGGATTTTGCATGATCTTTTGTGCTTGAATTGGTCACAATTATATAGTAGTGTAGATCCTGTTGTCCCTTTGAATGAGAATCTAGTCAACATAATTGATAGGCGTATCCCTTCTCGTGTGCTAAGGTACCGAGTGAAGGACAAACCGTGGTTCAATGATGATTGTAGACGTGCTTTTTTGGAGAAGCAGGAGGCCTATCAACTTTGGAAGGGTAACAGATCAGATTTGACCTGGAACAACTATACTCAGCTTCGAGCTTTTGCTCAGAGAGTTTATGCCTCAAATGAAAATGAGTACAATTTAACCATAAAAGAAACCCTTTCTGGTACAACTCAGGAACATAAATGGTGGTCTACCCTTAAATCTGCAATCTTTGGTGTAAATGCAACAGTTCCTTCTTTACTTAAACCAGATGGCTCCGTCACTCACTGCCCAAAAGAAAAGGCAACCCTTTTGGCTGATGTTTTTGACAGTGAACAGAGTAATGAAAAACTTGAACTTCCTCATTCTTGGTTTCCTGAGGCTAAACTAACTAGTTTAGCTTTTTGATCTCGTGAGATTAAAGCTCTGTTGATGGACCTTGATGCTTATGGAGGTGTAGACCCAAATGGTATTTTCATTTGTTTTTTATAAAGACAGCAGATTTCTTAGCTCCAAAGTTATCTGTTATTTTGCGCAAGTTAGCAAGAAGAGGAGCTTTTAGCACTTGCTGGAGAATTGGTAATGTTACTCCTCTATGTAAATGTGTTTGTGGTAGCTCAAGTCCCACTGATTGCCGCCCAATTTCCATAACTCCCATATTATCTAAAGTTTTTGAACGTCTTCTGGCAAAACGTCTTAATAGGTTTGCTGAAGGTAATCATCTACTCCCTAGTTTGCAATTTGGTTTTCGTAAAGGCCTTGGATCATGTGATGCCCTTCTTACAATCTCAAATGCTGTACAGAAATCCCTTGATTGTGGTCAGGAAGTTCGCATGATTGGCCTTGATTTTAGTGCTGCCTTTGACCGTGTTAATCATGAGGCCCTTGTTTTCAAACTTAAACAGTTGGGGGTGGGTGGGTCGTTTCTTAGCATTATTATTGATTTTTCTAAGTAATAGTTCTCAAAGAGTTGTTGTTGATGGGCACCATAGTGAGTATAGGAATGTGATATCCGGTGTTCCATAGGGTAGTGTTCTTGGCCCATTACTTTTCATACTATATACACATGACATGTGGTTTGTCCTAGAAAACAAGCTTGTTGCATATGCAGATGATGCTACTCTCTTTGCATCAATTCCATCCCCTGAATGTAGATCTGGGGTTGGTGAATCCCTAAATAGAGATTTAGCTAAAATTAGTGCATGGTGCAAATTATGGGGTATGAAGTTGAATCCTAACAAAACTCAAAGTATGATTGTAAGAAGGTGATGGACGGTGGCTCCTCAACATTAGGATCTCAGTATTGATAATGTTTCTTTAAATTTGTATGACTCTTTTAAAATTTTAGGTGTGATTCTCGACAGCAAATTTACTTTTGAGAAACACATTAGGTCTGTGTCTTCTTCAATTGCACAAAAAATTGGCTTACTGAGAAAGTCTTACAAGATTTTCGGTGATCAATCTGTTCTGAAGAAGTGTTTTAATTCTTTCATTCTACCTTGTTTTGAGTATTGTTCTCCTGTCTGGTGTTCAGCTGCTGATTCTCATCTTAATTTGTTGGACAGAAACTTACAGTCTATTAAATTTCTTATTCCTGATCTAGATATTAATCTTTGGCACCGTCGTTCAATTAGTTCATTATTCATGTTGCATAAGATTTTTCATAACTCAGACCATCCTTTACATTCAGATCTTCCTGGACAATTCCATCCTCTTCGTAATACTAGGCAGGCAGTTAATTCTAATAGCCAGGCCTTCTCCACCATGAGGCTCAATACTACACAGTATTCTAAAAGTTTTATTCCAGCTGTTACCAAGTTATGGAATGATCTTCCTAATCGGGTAGTTGAATCAGTAGAACTTCAAAAGTTCAAAGTTGGTGCAAATGTTTTTATGTTGACCAGGCTGACATGAGTCTTTCTATAGTTTATATGACATATCTGTTTTTGACGTTGTTAATAGTTTATATAGGACATATCTGTTTTGACGTAGTTACTGTTTTTTAGAATGATATATTGTTAATTTATTCTCATCATTTATTTATTTCCTTATTTTCTTTCCTCACTGGGCTATTTATCCATGTTGGAGCCCTTGGGCTTATAGCATCTTGCTTTCCAAACTAGGGTTGTAGCTCGGCTAGTAGTAATAATAATAATAATAATAATAATAATAATGATAATGATAATAATAATAATGATAATATTGTTATTATTATTATTATTTTTATTATTAATATTGATATTGATGTTGTTATTATAGTTATTATTATTATTATTATTATTATTATTATTATTATTATCAATTATTATCTATTGAAAATTGTAATTATTCATTATTATTTATCATTATTATTATTATTGCTATTATTATTATTATTATTATTATTATTACTATTATTGTTATTGTTATCATTATTATCATTATTAATATTATCATTATTATTATTATTATTTTTATTATCATTATTATTGTTATTATTATTATTATTATTATTATTATAATTGTGATTACAATAATAATAATAATAATAATAATAATAATAACAATAAAAATAATAATAGTAATAAAAATAATTTTATTATTACTATCATTATTATCATCACTATTAATATTTATCACTACTTTTATTATAATTATTTATGATATTTTTACTTTTATTACTATAATTATTCTAGTTGTTGTTGTTGTTATTATTATTATTATTATTATTATTATTATTGTTGTTGTTATCATTATTATTATTATTATTTTTATTATCTTCATTATTATTATTGTTATTATTATATTATTCTTATTTTTATTATTATTATAATTATAATGATTATTATTATTATTGATATTATTATTTTTATTATTATTAATATTATTAATAATAATATCATTATTATAATTATTATTTATAATAATTTATTTATTTATTATTATTATTATTATTATTATTAGTTTTATGGTTATCTATTATTATTATTTATAGAAAATTATCATTATTCATTGTTATTATCATTATTATTATTATTTATTATTCATTATCATTATTATTATTATTTATTGTTCGTTATTATTATTATTATTATTATTATTATTATTATTATTATTATTATAATTATAATTTTTTTATTATTAACATTATGATTATCATTACCATTATCATTACTATATTTGGGTAGTAGACCCTCTCTCAGACAAGTTTTGTTGAAAATAATGGCTGCCTCAGTTGCATTGATCTTTGACTCTGTTTTCTCAATGGCTCTTATTATCTTCTTTCCATGATTACTGCATACAGCCAGTAACTGAG
>NC_090733.1:69862671-69877671 GCF_036898095.1 Palaemon carinicauda
TCTTGATACCCTCTTGGCGAGCGCTCCCACCAATCAGAGCCCAGCTGCTGGAGGCCAAGATGGTGACTCATCACCCATAAGTGAGTGAGAAGATAGTCTGACTGAACTAAAGCCGCCCTTGGCGAGCGGCTTAGCCAATTACGACCCACCATTCTAACAATCCCACTATTCACTCCGACCACGACACCTGAGACAGCCAATTTAAATAGGCCGCCTCTCTGCCTAAGCCAGAATTGTCTTATATAAAGACGGAACTATCATTGTTTCCACCACTCAAGCCTCAGGAAGGGAGTCAGCACTCCCGAAACACGCAGCTTGTTCACTGTACTATTTGACCGGACTTGTAAATTTTAACTAACTTGTAAACTTTACATTAAAACCTCGATTAACCAAGTATTCCTGAATTTGACTACCCAACATGAAGGATGACTTTTGCCCAATTACTGGCTCTATGCAGTAATCCTCGAAAGAAGATAATAAAAGCCATTGAGAAGACAGACTATAAGATCAATGCAACTCAAGCATATTATTATTACGGATATTATTACTGTTATTATTATTATTTAAATTATTTTCATCTATTATTATTATCATCATTTTTATCATCATAATATATTATTATTATTACAAATTATTTTTATCTATTATTGTTATTATAATTATTTTCTATTATTTATTATATATTATTTTTATCTATCATTATTATTATTTCTATTATCATCATCATTATTATTATCTCTTATTATTATCATTATTATTAGTATTATTATTATGATTATCCTATTATTATTATTATTCTTAATATTATTATTATCATTATTATTATTCTTTATTACTATTATTAATATTATTGTTCTAATAATTATTAATATTATTATTTATGATCATCATCATCATTATTATTATTATTATAATTATTATAATCATGCATTACTATTATCATCTTTATTATCATTGTTTATTATAATTATTGTTATTATTTATTATTATTATTATCATTATTGTTATTATTATCATTATTATTATCATTATCCTTATCGTTATCGTCATTATTATTATTATTATTATTATTCTTATGATTGTTATTATTATAAGTATTATTATTATCATTATCATTATTATTATCATTTTCATTATTTATTATTAATATAATTTATTTAAAATTATTAATTATTTTTATCATATGCTATTATTGTTATTTATTATTATAATTATCAGTATTATTATCATTATTATTATTATGAATATTATTATCATCATTATTATTAATGTTATTATTACCACTATTATTATTATTATTATTATTATTATTACTATTATTATTATTATCATTAATCATTTATTATCGTTATTATTATTATCATTATTATTATGATTATTATTGTTATTATTATTTTCATAATTATTATTATTATTATTATCATCATTATTATCTAAATGAGGCATAATTATTGTTGTTGTTATTATTATTATTTTTATCTTTAATACTATTATTATTATTCAATTAAAAATATCATTATTTATTATTATTATTATTATCGTTATATTATTATTTTTCTCTATTACTATTATAATTATTATTATCATTATTTTCATTAACACCATTATTACTATTATTATTAACATTACTAATATTATTCTTTATCATTATTATTATTATTATCATTTATTATTATTTTTATTCATTATCATCATCATCATCATTATTATAATTATTTTATCATGTATTATTATTATCATTATTAATATTACTATTATTGTTATTTATTATTATCCTTCATTATTATTATTATAATTATAATTTTCCTTATCATCATCATTAGTATTATCATTATTATTTTTATTATTAATATTATTATTATTATAATTCATAGAAAATTATCATTCATTATTTTTATTATGCATTATTACTTACTATTGCTATTATTATTATCATTATTATTATTTATTATTATTATTATTATTATCATCATTATTAGTGTTGTTATTATCATTATTATCATAATTAATATTATTATTATTATTTTCCTTATTATTATTATTCATCATTATTGTTTATTATTATTATTATTATTATTATTATTATTAATATATTTTTATTATCATTATTATTATTATTATTATAATCATTATTATCTAACCGAGGCATTATTATTATTATTATTATTATTATCATTATTATTATTATTATCATTATTATTATTTAATATTATTATTATTATTATTATTAAATTAATATTATTATTGTGTATTATTGGGCTGAAGATGAATAGAAGAAAGAAAGAGATGACGAGTATGCAATGGAAGAGGAAATATCATTGAAAGGAGAAAGAATTAATGAGGTAGAATCATTTAAGTATTTAGGAACTATGATCTCTAATACAGGGTCTTTAGAATTAGAGTTTAGTGAAAGATTGAAAAAAGCAAATCAGACAATGGCTACGTTGAGTAAAATTTGGAAATCAAATTGCCTGAAATTATATATAAAAATCAGACTATATATCAGTTTAGTGAGATCGGTGTTACTCTATGGACATGATTCACGGTATGACAATGAAACAATCTCCAATAGATTTAGAAAATTTGAGAACAAAGCCCTAAATAGAATGTTGGGAGTTAAATGGCAGGACAGGATTAGAAACGGAACTATAAAAGATTACATAAGTGCCATATGTGGATGAGATCATGATGAGGGGTAGATGGAGATGGTTTGTGCATGCTCTTCGCACTCTCCAAGGGTGATTAGTTCCCCAAACGTTAAGCTTGGCTCCATAATGTACTTGAAGAGTTGGAAGACCCAGGCCTGGTTTGATTTTGGAGTGTCCTCCTAGAAAAGCTGCTTACCAAAGCTAAAGTCTCTCTTCTACCCTTACCAAGAGGAAAGTGGCCACTGAATAATTACAGTGCAGCAGTTAACCACCTGAGAGAAGAATAATTATTTAATAATTTTGGTGTTGTAAGGTATATGAGGACAGAGGAGAATATGTAAAGAATAGGACAGACTATTCGGTGTATGTGTGGGGTAAGGGGAAAGTGAACCGTAACCAGAGAGAAGGATCTAATGTAGCACTGTCTGGCCAGCAAAGGACCCCATAACTCTCTAGCGGTAGTAGCTCAACGGGGGCTATATAGAAGAAACTATTTCTTAACATATTCAAAACATCTATATCAGTGGTTCTTAACCTTTTTCTCCCTAGCGCCCCTTTTCAGATATTTCTATAGGCTAGCGCCCGCCATAATATAAGTGCTGTACTAAAATGATGACTGATGCAGTGAAGCTGCATCGGATTCTACATTGTAGTGTTTTCCAGTTAGGAAATAAAAAAATTAATCCTTAGAATATGATATATTTACTTAATACCAATACATCCACATTTATTATTACTTGAAGAAAATAGTCGCATTATTTAGGGTAATTTTCAAATAGAACATGTATGTGCCTCCAAACAAACAAACCTCAAAATAATAATACTAATAATAATATGAAAAAAATATGTATCCAAAAAAAAAAAAATCAAGAAACAAATGTAATTAATGACTACCTTGGGCTTGGTGAGAACTTGCCAACTTAATAATATCAGGTTCAATATTTGATAAACAGAGCCTCAAGTCACCCCTTTTACATATTTGCAATCTATTTCTCTGCTTAGTCAAGAGTTGCAAGACAACACTGAATCCTTTCTCTACCAGGTATGATGAAGGAAATGCTAACAATAATAATTTGATTTTTTTCCAAAGATGAGGATATTTATCTTGTTCCTTTGGCCAGAAAGCTTCATAGCCAATCTGCTGAAACAACACTTTACCTTCAATGTCATTTTGCAAGTCTATAAGTTCTTCAACTAGATTTGGATCAGCATTGGTTGCATCAGCCTGGAATGGATTTACAACCCACTCTGGTATTTTCAATTCTTTGAGATCTTTAAATCTGATCGTCATATCTTCTTTCAGTGCTTGAAGATGAGAGGAATAGCAGTCTAGATCAGTGTCTGACAAACAAGAATCATCGGTTTGGTTTTCCTTCAGTGCTTTTAAGCTAGGAAACTGATTTAAGTCTAGTCTTAGTAAACAGCTTTTGTAGAAATCTAATTTACTAATAAATGCCATTATTATTCCCTTTGCTTTGATGAGACACATTTTGGTTCCTTGCAATTTAATGTTGACCTCATTTAATTTGTTGAAAATATCAGACAAATAAGCAACATCTGCTCTTCTGTTTTCCAAATCTGTACTAATTTTCTCGTCCAATAATTTACACTTAAAGAAATCAAGAACAGAATCATAGAGGTCATAAAAGCGTCGTAGACAGTTGCCTTTTGAAAGCCATCTGACTTCCGTATGTAGCAAGAGCCGTTCAAATTCTTCTTCATTTTCATGACAAAGTTGGCGAAAGATGCGGTCATTCAATGAATGGGCTTTGATCCTATTCACTGCTTTGATAACAGCTTGCAGGGTACTATGCAATCTGTCACTGAGATGCTTTGCAGCTAAATGCTGCCTGTGAATGACGCAGTGGATTGTAAAGATATCCGGAACTTCTCTTTTCAGATGTGCTATAAATCCACGATGGCGTCCAACCATTGACGGTGCTCCATCGGTTGCACAAGCAATAACATTTGAAAGTGGAATTCCTTTCTGTTTAAAGAATTGTTCAACTGCCTTATAAACCGTTGAACCTTTAGTGTCAACCTCTAATTTTTCAGCAAACAGAAACTCTTCAACAACTGCATGACTGCTATTTATATAGCGCACATAAGCCAGTATCAAAGCTTCATTGTCGCGTAGTGTTGTCTCATCAAGTTGTAAAGAAAATTGTGTTGTTTTGAGTTCATCATAAAGTTTATTTTCAATGTCACTTGCCATTTCATCAATTCTGGAAGACACTGAACTATTGCTCAACGGAATTGAAGGAGTTATATCTTTTTGAGTGGGCATCATGGTACTGATGATTTCTTTCACTGCTGGTATAATAAGAGTTTCACCAATAGTGTGCGATTTTCCACATTTAGCAATAAGCTTTGAAACTTTGTAAGATGCAATAAGTCCTTTCTCAACTTCATTTCCGTGTATATATGTGTGCATATTATATATATATATATATATATATATATATATATATATATATATATATATATATATATATATATATATATATATATATATATATATCTTACTTGTATTATTACTTGTTTCTTCACCTGACTCGTGGGTGTGTACTCTGCACAGCTTAGCGCAAATTTAAAGTGGGTAAATATCGTTCCACCTTCTGAACATAGCGCCCCCCATAGCGCCCCCTGATTATTTCCGCCCCCCTAAAAGTCAGCAGCGCCCCGTAGGGGGCGGTAGCGCCCAGGTTAAAAATCACTGATCTATATACTGTAGTTATTACAATAGAACATGGAATATGGTATTATTTAGGAAAAAGAGCGCTAAAAATAATAGGAAAGAATAAAAGTCGGAGATAAAGAAACAAAAACTACGATTACAACAACTTGAAGGAATGTGTGTTGGGGGTGAGGGAGGGTGGTCTTTCTGGGGTACCCCTTGAGGTTTGGTAGCAGGTATTTATTTGGAAGGTTTACCGGAACAATATAGAGTTGAGAGCAAGAAGGGCGGCCAGGAGAGGCGAAACTGTTCGGGGAAAATGATTTGGTAAGGAAAATTACGAGGAAAAGACAAGGGAAAATAGGAAAAGAATCAGGAAAATACTAGAGGGAAACAGCCGTACGATGGCGGTATGTTGAGCGCTAAAAGTAAACGAATAGTTACGGGAATGTGGGGAGTAAAGCGGGAAGCTAAAAGAAAACGGAGGACGAAGCATTATGAAGTTCGCACCACTTACCTCTCTCCAACCAGCTCCTCCCAAGTCTCACTGTACACTATATATCCATTTAATGTGGTAAAAAAAATACAGCTATATCTGAAATAAACTGGATTTTGATTAAATGTTTCTCTTAACTGTGTCCAATAATAATTCATGTAATATTCACATTTTAGTGTCGTATTTGTAAATAAAAAAGCAAATTATAATACTTTCCATTGTTCGTTTTTATACTTTCCAAATCAACTGAATAGCGCTGTGTGGTAACCTCCATTTTTGGATCAAATTTCCCTTATTATTAAGGCATGCTGCCGAAGGATATTTCATATTTCCTAAAAGAACAAATTATTACTTTACTTAGATATTAATATTTTTATTCTTCATAATAAGCTATATATTGGTTTAAGAAAGTATAAAAATAAAACAATTTGTGGGTTTTAACAATGATCACACCCTTACGTATTCTCCTCTTTCTCTCTTTTGATTAACTTCTTCCTTCTTTTATTTGACATTTCCTAATAATATACTTTATCTGCTTTAATATTTACATATTAACGAAAAATTCTTTGTAGACGAATTTTACTTATCGAGTTAAAAAAAACAGCAACTGGCCTTCCCAACACTTGCTAATGTAACCCAAGTCTTTCACTTCTATTTTCTTTAATATTTGTATTCACGTTACTTTATTTTCATAACAAATTTGATCTATTATTTTCATTTCATTATTCTCTCTTTCCCTGTTATAACCCTATTCCATTTTCCATCCCTTTTATTCGATATTTTCTGTGAAGAATTTTTTTTCACTCTTCTTCTTTCCTTTTGTATTCTGGTCTCGCTCCCAATATTAAAGTCACTCCAGAAGCTTTCGCTTCCATACTTTATGTTTTCTTTACCGAAACGCGGGTAGACTGCGTTAATTTAAATCGTTGACTATACTGTACGCCATGGTTGTGACGTCACTACGTAGGAACGCAAAACAAAAGCCTTACGCCGGCGTACGATGGTTCTTTCCTTAAACAAAGTGTGTCGAGATAAATCATTACACTGGTTTTGAATATAATTTTATTACTGCTGACCTATAAGAAGCTTTTATCTCTTCAGTACCAATTCAGGTCTGATTAATTTTAAGATGTATGCCGATACCACCAGCCCTTTACTATTTATTCATTTAAATTATTAATTTTTAGTAAGCCAGAAAAGGTAGAATTACTACGTAAGTGCATTCCCTTGGAGCTGCAAGATTTCTATTTGTATTTTGCTCAAAATCCTGCCTCCTCACTCTTTACAATACATTGCTCTGCCCGAAAGTCCCAATATGGCACCTCAACAGCGTTATCCTACACCAGACGGCCCTCACCTGTTTGGAAGCTGAACCCAGGTGACGGCCTTTGACACGACAGTCGTCCTATTCGTTCACACACCACTGTCCTGACATGACAGACAATCTGCGTCGCTCTGGCTCACCCCCACCAAACAGAGGACATAGAAATACTGGTATCCTGTCGGCTGGAGAGAGGGAAGATGATGATCCTGAGAACTGTGCCAGGGATACCTGATCTGCCAAGAAGCAAGGATTCCAAGGGTGGGCCAGAGGACGAAAGGTGCAAGCAACAAGCTGTAACAGGCTTTTTCTGGGCAGAGTGCTACTCTGCAAGTACTGTAAGGAGTGCAGGTAAATCATATGGCCACTTAAAGTTCCCCCCTATTTTAGATAAGCTTAGTATCATTTTTACTTGATTTAGGTTTAACTGGCTTTTACATAATTTGGGCTGAGTGCGTGGGATTTGTGTGCACAAATTGTGTGTATAACTTTTTGCTTTAGAAACTACAGTCTCGGGTCATAAGGTTACGTGTCCGACCCCATTACAGTCATTTGTTATTGCAGAAGACCTCGAGTCACGCATATTTTGATTATCCTGTGTTTTGCCAAGTTGCACTTCTTTTATTTCATTTTGTGTTTGTTTTAACCTCTTTTGCTTGATGTTAATATACCCATTTAACCATGTAAATTTTGTGTAATAAAATAACTAGATTAGGTTAATTACACCCTTTTGTATTACCAATCCCTTTTTTGATTGATTATGCCTAACATTAATATCTAATCTCGGGACAGTATACCCGATATATTGAAAGAAGTAAGTCTAAATAACCTAAGAGTAATACAGGTAGTGTGTTAGCTTCGAAGGTAAAGATCCTTTTCTTTAACTTATACTTTATTACAATACATCACTGCTCCCATCCATTGCCATTGTCTCAATAATTTCTTAACGTAAAATTCCTGTCCAGTATATCACTGGGGTCCCTGGGACTGAGCCGAGACAGAGCCTAAGAGTGAGATAGCTTTAGACCTGACAAAGCTAAGGTAGGCCATCAAATTACCTTTATTTCACGTGTGGAGTTCTCAGGCCTTAGGACAGAGTACAGTTTTTTTGCATTTAGAGTGAAGGTAGTTATTAATAGGGTGTTTGTGCCTTGAGTGATAGTGCTCCTTTTCCTCCCCTGCTGATCTTTGCTTATATGGTGTAGGGAGACTTTCCCGGAACAACAAGTTCCCATTCAACAATTAGATAAAAATAAATTCTCCACATTTCCCACTATACTTTGTCTGCAATAATATATATATTCATGCAAGATTCTGTGTAGACGAACTGAGTAAAAAAAACACTCGCTAATGTAACTTAAGTCTCTCTCACTTTTGTTTCCTTTAATTTTCGTGTGCACATGACTTTATTCTTTCTATAACAAATTTCATCTATCATTTTCTTTTCATTCCTCTCATTCCCTTTTATATCCTTACGCTACTCCTTTTTCCCATCCCTTTTATTTGATATTTCCCACTATACTTTATCTGTGCTAATATTTCAATTTTAGCTTAAGATTCTTCTCACACTCTAGCTGTCCTGTTGCCTCTCCCTTCCCTCCTTTCCGCCAGCTCTTGCTTATCTCCTCCTGACTGCGAAGCACTGCCAGTGTAAAGAAGTGCAGGCTATTTGAAATCATCGCGCCGCTAGAGTTTTTATTGTGAATGTAATTTTTTATTGAATAGGTATTGCGATTCTGTGTCGCGCGTAAGTGAACTTGTGATGGGAGAACTTGCGTAAAAAAAGGCCTGACAATAGTTCACTCGGTGTAATGGTGTTTGATTTTATGTTTGGAGGAAAGTTGTTACTCTTCCCCATTAATGATTTGCTCAGATAATAGATGACCAATTTGTCTACATCCAAAAATAATGCACATTTTTGTATGTCTTAAATAATTTTGCTTTACATTTAGTTCAAGGAAACCGGAGAAGACTATTTATGTTTTTTTTTTACCATATTCCCTCTTATTTTACGATTCCTGTTTGGATCTTTAAACCACCGTTATTCAAGATAGTGTCCAAAACTGAAATAAGGAGGGTTCTTGGACTTTCACGATCAACTGTAGGTTCTAGACTCTAGAGCCTATAAATATGCAGCCCCGAGACTATGCAGTAAGCTCCCACGAGACATCCTAAAGATTGGAGAAATTAAGGCTTTCAAGAGGAAACTGATGAGTTTCTTATTCTGTAAGTGCTTCGATAGTGACGATTTTACAATAAACCATCAGTATGCAGTGTGGAATGGTGAATGCTTTAAAACGGACATGATAATATGACTGTGCAGAGAGTAAGGTTCTCTTGCTGTATGGGACCAAAAAAACAACTCTTAAAATAAGTATGTAAAGTAACTATTTGTTAACTATAAAAATGAATATTACAAGGTTTCGGTAAAATAAATAGACTTTTCCGGAATATTCTCAAAATATGCTTTAGTAATGTTTCGGTTGAATCTTGTTCCTAATGGTAGTGAGTCCGGCTCATTGTAGGAATGAGACTTATTGCGCTTCATAAACACTCGCCAGTCAGTAAGTCAGACAGAATAGATGTGTTAGCATTTATTTCAGTTTAGTAATGTTATAGATCATAAGCGAATAATTACTTCCTTAAATAGCACTCAAAAGCTGTAAAGTGCGAGTATCAACAACTGACTATTAAGAATAATTAGCCTATTTTGTAAAGTTTTCTAATAAGCAGCTTGAGGGAAGTTCTAATGCTTCGATTGTTCAACTTCATCTTTGGATATCGGCAAAAATGCTTTATTTCTAATAACTTTTATAATCTTGCAGATCATAATAACAATGAATAATTGAGCTGTTTTAAATTGATCTATAAACTTAATTG
This sequence comes from Palaemon carinicauda, assembly GCF_036898095.1. Taxonomy (NCBI): domain Eukaryota; kingdom Metazoa; phylum Arthropoda; class Malacostraca; order Decapoda; family Palaemonidae; genus Palaemon; species Palaemon carinicauda. Next base: position 69,872,694 of record NC_090733.1, read on the forward strand.
TCTGACCTGGCTCTTGAATAGTTAAGCCTACTTAACACATTGTGAGAGTAAACAAAGAGAATCTTTAAATACTTGCCAGCAAAAGATTAAAATACAGAAGTGACAATTTGAGCTTTAGGGAGATTTGCCCTGAAAAAAGAAAAATGTTATGCATAGAATTTGTTGTTTAGGATAGTTAAAATGTATGTAACCTATTCTTAGAATAGGTCCAGCTGCTCAAGAGGCAAGGTACCTTACTGCCTTGGAAGCATTTAGACAACTTAATCTAACATCAAAAGCAAAAGCAACTTGTTTTTAGATGTCCTTTAGTAAGACCCAGGGAGATTAGGCTAGATAAGCATAGTGGGATGGAGTTAGGAATACTACACCCGCTCTGACTAGCCTTTATCTGTTAACATATCCAGTCATTAATTCAGCTGACAGAAATTCTAACCTAACTGGCCAAGTTTTCAACCTTAGCCTTACTTCTAAAGTTTTCCTTGTGGTTCTAGTGCATCATTCAGTAATGGTTCTGATGCTGCATAGCACATAACAGAGTCATGATCCTCGTTTAGAGTCATAAACTCTTTTGGCCACTTTAGTGTCTTCTGCACAACCCTCACATATCCGTGATCAAATCAGCAATGGTCTTACACAGCCTTTGCTCTCAGAGTTGGTAGCCTGGATTCAAATCCTCCTTCACTCACTTAAGTAGGTGCTAGGAAGCCTTTTACTTCTTATTTCAATGACATGGCCTTTTGTATGGTCTCTATTAATGATGGGTTGGATTCGAATGGCTGTGCATATCATTCCCTCATACGCTTGGATACTGGCTCATCGTGATTTTTTCCATACTAATCTTAAATTAGGTGTTAGTAAATATGAATGAACAAATTAACTAGGGGATTACAAATTATTCTAGAAAAATACTAAATTCTGCATTTATAGCTTACCACGATAAATTCTATAAGAATGGTTATGAATGGATAAGAGAAAAGTTTTCCCTGTGCGGTTAAGTAAGGGGTAGTCTACAACTCCCCTTTATATTCATATACATACCTACCCTCTACCGCATTAAGAGTGTGATTTAGGCTGACATTAACCACAAGATGTGAACTGGGTGGTCAAGAAAATGGGATATTTTTTAGTTTTTTTTTCTGGGTAACATCGATACTGAGTCAGCTTCGGGGGGTAAAGTAGTAAGAACATCAGGTGAGTATATCAATAAAAATTTGTATTATCAAAATTTTTTTATATGCAATAACAGATACAAATAACAATAATATGTAAATCAATGAAATTTAATTTATTATACTTTTTTTTATGGTGCAAAAAAGAATTAACGAAGACATCTAATTTCTTTAAATATTTATTCATGAACAAAAATTTTGTTTTAAACTCATCCATCACATTTCCGAGACTACTGTATATACTTCAGATGTATTTGATTTTTCATCATAGCATAAGGAAGAACAATTATTCAGAATCCAAATGAGACCAAATCAGGATTTTAATATAAAAAATAACCCATATTTATTTCATACGATAAAAATTAATGATCTCTAGAGTATCCTTGAGTAGAAATGAAGAAGCGAGTGTATGTTATCACCTACATGTTTTGGGTAAGCTCAAGAGCTGAATTGTGGTAGCTGAGAACAAATGTTACTGATGAGAACATACAAATGTTATATATGAAAACATACTGTAAACAAAGGCTAAAAAATATGATTCACTCATGTTGAGGAACTATAAACAAAATTCTCATACTTCGCATTTGAAACAATTGCTAGTAACTGTCAACATGAAAACTTAACATTTTATTTTAATTCTTCCATATGGAATTTGCAGTAAATTATGACCACATAAAAGAGAAAACGGAGAAAATCAAAATAACTTCAAGGCTTCAATGAAAGTGAATTTATCATGGATGGAAACAGTGAACAAGATAAAATTCTTTGCATTAGCATTTGCGAATTAAAAACCCTTTTCTTTTATGTTCTGAGAACGAATAGTATCACATATACCAAATAATAAATCTGAATAATAATTCTTAAAATATCCATGGAAGTATATATATTTCATTGCAATAGAATAACCATTAAGCTATGTTTATACTTTTCTTTGACAAGTTTTCAACCTTTAAAGAAAGAAATATAATTGTCAAAAATATATTAAACATACAAATGCATACAGTACATACATGCTGCATTACGACTTTGTAAGCTGATTTTTCATATACTGTAGAATTTGATTTAGTCCATCTTTTCCTGCTTGTCCTCTTAAGTAAAAAGCTTCAAGACTTATCAGTGCTCCACACTGTTTTACCTGCAACTTAGCCTTCAGAATGCACTCTAATCCCCCAGACCCTCCCTCTAAAGAACTATTCTGATTGAGATTTTGAGCTTTTGTTGTTTTGCAAAATTCATTGTTTAATTCTTCAGTACATTCAATTTCTTTACTAATGGGATTAGTATCCAGGGATGTTTTACTTACTACCGCTTGCTGATTTTCCTCTACTTTCATCTGACTTTTGATATCATTTGCATTCTCCATTTTTTGTTTTTTTATCCCTTCATGAAACTTTACCAACTCATCTGCAGTATCACTTGAATAAGCTCTTTTCAGTGATACTGATTCTTCATCTTCTCTTCCAACATTTTCTGCAGCTTCACTGTTCTTTCCTTTATCTGTAGGAATATCTAGGGTGTTTTCTAACTCTGACTCGTCCTCTTCATTTTCTGACTCAGCCTTTCCATTTCCTGACTCACCCATTTCCTTTCCTGAAAATAAAAACAACTGTAAAATACTTGTTTTATATTGGAACCTTATCATACTGTACCGAATTTATAAATGAGGAAGCTATGGATGTAGAATATTATTAGTAAATAGTTTGACTAAACTATGGAGTCAATAGTCTGTCCAGTAAAGTTTATCCTTAACAATGAGTAATTATTAACAAGAAAATTTCCTGTAAGAGTAGAGAGGGAAATCCAACACAACATAAGCTACCAAAGAAATATTATCTTCCCTTCTCTAGGGTAAGTGTTTCAAAAAGCAAAGTGACTCGGAGTCCACAAGAAGACCCCGAGTTCAACACTATTTTACCCGTCATAGCATCTACACTGCTGAAATCAATTGGCAGATGATGACACGTCATCTCTGAGAACCAATAGTAATATTGGAGACAGTTCTACTTGATCACTGACTTGCATAAAGCCTCCATCTTCCATACATGTAGTGAAAATCTGGCGTTCCACTTCCATATACTAACCTAGTATATTATAATAAGCAACCACACAACACCTCCCCAAAATAACTTTTTCCTTTGTCAAAAGCACTTTTCTTTTTTTATTGATATGCTATTTGGTTCCAACAAACCAATAACAAAGCAATAACTAAGTAAACAAGGACACCATAAAGGATATATGTTTACAACCAATCAAACAACTCAATCATGTGTGTATAGGGAGAAGAAAAACTTTGGAGAGGAAGCTGATGCCTGTCATTATGTTTCTGCTGAAGGGCCAGGATGATATGCCCTTTCCTCCATCGATTTCCCCTAATAGGTGCCATAAATGAGCTAGGTATCAAGCATGCATGTTGCGCCGCTTAGGTTTGTTTCAGGTGATAATTGGATCAACATTCTTAATACAGGAGGTTGTTAAAAAATGGATAGAATCTTGGTGGTGTATGTGTAGTCTTACGACTGAACTCGAGAAGGACTACCCGTATCTGTTTCCTGTTGTATGACAACTAGGAGTAAGACAAAGAAAGTGCCTTCAGAAGAAGACAGAGAAACCGAAGGAATGATGAACTTGGAGGATTTATTTACAAAAGAAGAGGTTTGTCATGATAGTACGAGAGAGGAGAGCTCCCGAGAGAGCCCGAAAGAAGAGGAACAACAGACGAATGAACAGGAAGACAAGGAAGCAATGGATTTGGAAGAAATAGAAAACTCAGCATTAGAAGTAGAACAAGTGAGTTGAAAAAGACTGATAGGATTGCAACGGAAGGATGCAATGTTAACGGAATTATTGTAGCGTGTGGTGGATGAGACGGCGGTGTAGCAGTCTTCCACCAGTTATTACCTTAAGGATAGATTGCTTATGAGGATGCATACATCCGCTAATATCCCTGGGAATGCCGAATGGGGATACACCGTCAGATATTGATTCCTGCACCGCTGAGAAGACAAGTGATCCCCGTAGCGCACGAGACGGGACACGTGGGAATAAGAAAGACTACGGAGAAGATTATGATACACCTTTTCTGGCCTGACATGCATAAGGATGTAAACCAGTTTTGCCATGAATGTCACGTTTGCTAGATGGCTCCCCTTCACCCGATTGATGTACAAAGAGAACCCTTCAGCAAGGTAATAATCGACATTGTGGGACAGTTACCGAGAACAAAGAAAGGCCACGAATATATGTTAACTTTGATGTGTCCAGTGACAAATACCCAGAAGCCATACCCGTCAGGAACATCAGTACCAAAGTAATCCTTCACAGAGTAACCGAGGAACAAATTTCATGTCAAAATAGTTTCAGGACGTGATGAAACTGTTGGATGTGAGACAACAACTGTTTACTGCCTATCACCCGGAGACCCAAGGTGCATTAGAGAGGTTTCCTCAAACCTTAAAGAGTAAATTAACAAAGTACTGCAACAAAACAGGAAATGAATAGGACATCGGGCTACTTTTAATGTTATTTGAGGTACACAAGGTTTATCAAGAAAGCATGGGATGTAGCTCGAATGATATGGTGTTCGGACAAGAAGTAAGAGGACCAATTAAAATGTTGGCAGAAAAATGGAAAGATCAAGAGGAAACGGATGGAGAATATGTCAAGAATTTGAGGAAAAGGATCGGTGAGATGAGAAAGTTTTCCCTTGAAAACCTGAAAGGAAAGATGAAGAAAAGGTCTGGTATGAAACGTAAGAACAGACAGTTTGCGGTAGGACAACTGGTGTTGGTTTACTTACCGATAAGGATATT
>NC_090733.1:69892671-69955171 GCF_036898095.1 Palaemon carinicauda
ATATCCTAATGGGCGGCTAGGAATGTTAGCAGTCAGGATTGACCTACCAGATAAGTCCATTCGAGCCCTGATCGACACAGGAGCCACCGTTTTGCTTATTGAAAAAGAATTCTCCTCAAACCCTCGACACGTCAGGAGGAAATAAACTACACGCAAGGCATACAACGATCGTCAACTTTAAGGTGGGATTTGTGAAGTTTACACATGATTTTTTTGTCTTGCCCACCTTGGGAATTCCAGGAATCGAGGCTATACTTGGGTTAGAATTTATTATTAGTAATCAAATATACATTTGCGAGGAAAAAGATGGAATAACAGTAAAAGAAGGAGGGCGTATTTTGCCAATAGAAAGTCATGAGAGAGTAAGTGCCTGTGCGGGAATGGAGAGATGATTAAGTAAGGTAACAGCTGTACCTGAAAGAGGAAAAGTATTGCCTCCCCAGACAATTACAAGCATATCAGTGACCACGTGTCAGCCTCTCCTGGAGGGAACCAAGGTCGTAGTTAAATCCCATGACAGATGGGCACACGTAGTCTTAAAGGGCTTGACAGAAATAAAAGAGAACAGAACTGACATAACGATAATTAATCTGTCAAATAAAAGAGTTGTGTTTGGAAGTGATTATGTGTGTGAATTAGTTATGTGAAATTGCTAATAATGGGGTCTTGGGAGCCACAACACAAGGCTGCACAGACGAACGCACTCAAAACTTGATTATGCAAGCGTGAAAATTTATGTCCACCAGAATATCAATCTGTAGTTAGTAACATTGTTAATAATTATTCCAATGTAATTGCAATTGGAGATGAGCCACCTGGGAAGATTGATCAATTTCCCTTTAGCATTGAAACTGGGCAGGCAGAGCCAATCAGGTACCCATTCATTTCCAGGGAGAGATAGAAAGGGAAATTAGTAAATTACGGGAACAAGGGATAATAAAGGAGAGCGAATCTCCCTAGGCTTCTCCAATTGTAGCTGTTAGGAAAAAGGATGGCTCGGTAAGATTGTGTGTTGATTATAGGAAGTTGAATGCAGTCACCAGGGATAATGCATTTTATTGCCCTCGATCAAAGAATTTCTTGTGAAGGTACGGGATAGTAAATATTTTACAACTATCGATTTAAAGTCTGGATACTATCAAATACCCATTCAGGAAGACAGTAAATGTAAAACGGCATTTATAGCTAACGATCAACTACTTCAGTTTAATTTTCTTGCCTTCGGTGTTAAAAATGTTCCAAGTGACTTTTCTAGAATAATGATGGCGGTTTTGTCTCCCTTAATGGGCCATAATGTTCTTTTTTATTTAGACGTTATCCTAATTACACGGGAAATGGCCGAAGAACATAATAAAAATATTCGTAAAGTTTTAGAAGTATTGCAACGTAATGGTATGAAAATAAATTTGTCAAAGTGCAAATTTGTCTGTAAACAGGTCATATCTTTAGGTCACATAATAAACCCAGAAGGTATCCAACCCTGCCCCAGCAAAGTAGAAGGTATTAAGAGATTTCCCCAGGCCACGTACCCCTATGGAAGTAGCTGGGTTCCTCGGACTCGCTGGGTATAACCCTAAATTCATAAGAGGTTTTGGAGATATAGCGAGACCCATAAATGCTTTAAAGAAACAAAAAGTAATAAATTGGGGAGTGGAAGAAGAAAGGGCCTTTAATCATTTGAAAGCTGATATAACGATAATTAATTTGTCAAATAAAAGACTTGTGTTAGGAAGTGATTCTGTGTGTGAATTAGACTTATGTGAAATCGCTAATAATGGGATCTTGGGAGCCACAACTCAAGGCCGCACAGACGAACGCACTCAGAACTTGATTATGCAAGCGGGAAAACTATGTCAGCCAGAATATCAGCCTGTAGTTAGTAACATTGTTAATGATTATTCCGATGTAATTGCAATTGGAGACGAGCCCCCCGAGAGGATTGACCAATTTCCCTGTAGCATTGAAACTGGGCAGGCAGAGCCCATCAGGTTAAGGCCTTATAAGGTACCCATTCATTTCCAGGGAGAGATAGAAAGGGAAATTAGTAAATTAAGGGAACAAGGGATAATAAAGGAGAGCGAATCTCCCTGGGCTTCTCCAATTGTAGCTGTTAGGAAAGAGGATGGCTTGGTAAGATTGTGTGTTGATTATAGGAAGTTGAATGCAGTCATTAAGGATAATGCATTTCCATTGCCCTCGATCAAAGAATTACTTGTGAAGGTACGGGATAGTAAATATTTTACAACTATTGATTTAAAATCTGGATACTATCAAATACCCATTCAAGACGACAGTAAATGTAAAACGGCATTTATAGCTAACAATCAACTACTTCAGTTTAATTTTCTTGCCTTCGGTGTTAAGAATGCTCAAAGTCACTTTTCTAGAATAATGATGCCGGTTTTGTCTCCCTTAATTGGCCATAATGTTCTTGTTTATTTAGATGATATCATACTTACAAGGAAATTGGCCGTAGAACATAATATTTGTAAAGTTTTAGAAGTATTGCAACGTAATGGTATGAAAATAAATGTCAAAGTGCAAATTTTTCTGTAAATAGGTCGAATTTTTAGGTCACATAATAACCCCAGAAGGTATCCAACCCTGCCCCAGTAAAGTAGAAGGTATTAAGAGATTTCCCCAAGCCACATACCCCTATGGAAGTAGCTGGGTTCCTTGGACTCGCTGGGTATTACCATAAATTCGTAAGAGGTTTTGGAGATAGCGAGACCCTTAGATGCTTTAAAGAAACAAAAAGTAATAAATTGGGGAGTGGAAGAAGAAAGGGCCTTTAATAATTTGAAAACTGCCATAACTAGCAATGACTTACTCGCATATCCTAGATTTGATCGCCCGTTTTTAGTGACAACAGATGCGAGTAGCATAGCTATTGGTGGCGTAATTTCTCAACGACTGACCCCTTTGTTTTGCTTCCAGGGCATTAGAAGGGGCAGAAAAGAATTATAGTACATCCGATCGAGAGGCATTGGCTGTTCTTTGGGTTTTAGAGAGGCATCTGTTCTTTTTATTAGGTTAGCCGATTGACTTGCAAAGTGATCATCGGCCCTTACGTGATTTATTTTACAAAGGTGACTTGACATCTAGACACTCAAGATGGATTGAAAGATTGCTAGAGTTTAACATTAAGGGGTTTCACCTCATAGAAGGTAAAGCTAACAAGGAAGCTGATGCCCTCTCTAAAGGTACAGTTATAGGAATAACAACTAGGGCACAAAAGAGGAACGAAGAACGAAACCAAAATATTGAAGACCCCCATTAAAATAGAGAATGGGATGAGAATTCACGCGAGAAGCAATCAGAAAATGAGATCAGAGAGAGAGAGAGAGAGAGAGAGAGAGAGAGAGAGAGAGAGAGAGAGAGAGAGAGAGAGAGAGAGAGAGAACGGTGAAGGTGAATGTATGTGGGTGGCCGAGGACATGACCAGGGGTGCCCAAAATGAGTGCCCTGATGATGCAGGTGTGATTGACTTGGGAGGTTGGTACATAAAGGAAGTCCACGAGGGACAGAAAAAAAGAGGAATGGATAGAAAGAGTGCGAGCAGTGATTAAAGGGGAATCAGAGAGTTATCCATCATTTCTGAATGTGCCTTGTGAGAATTTTTTTATAGAGAAAGATATCTTATATTGTGCTTACTAGAAGAGGGGAGGGAAATTTTGCGCACGGGTAGTTCTTCCTCCCTCTTTAATTAATCGAGCCATCCACATCGTACATGCAAGTCCGTATGCAGTGCATTTAGGAATTGATAGAACATTGAGGAGAGCATGAGAATCCTTCTTTTGGTTAGGAATGAAAAAATCTATAGAGAATTATATAAAATGTTGCCATGCTTGTAACTGTTTCAAAGAACCTAAAAACACTGTACCGGAAGCCAGAAAGTGGACTGTGATTCCTATTAAATTTTATAAGGTGCATAAGCATGTGGTAGGACCATTTCCTACTGGTTTAACACAACATAAGTATATATGTGTATTGGTGGATGCATTTACTCGTTACATTCATACTTACACAATGTTGGATAAATCAGCAAATTCATTAGCCCAGGCGCTGTGCTCTTTCATTACTAAATTTGGTTGCCCGAAAATTTTGATAGTGATAATGGTCCCAAGTTTATAAATAAGTTGGTGAAATCGGTCACGCACTTGATGAAAATTGAACACTTTTAAGTGACCGTATATAGGCCTTCAGCTAATGGCTTAGTGAAATCGCAGGATTCTGTGTTACCGTATACGGTCCTGATTAATTCACAACAGTTGCCAAATTATTCAACTGAGCAGTACCATGTATATTTACTAAATCTCTCAAGGAGAGTAATGAACACCACTGAAAGGTTTTTGAAAAGATCTAATGAAAAACAAAGCTCAAAGTATGATGGTCGGTTCAAAACCTCACCGGTACAAGTATTTGTGGACGATCGTGTATATTTGAAATGATTACAACCTAGGAAACACAAACTAGAGCCAGCGTATTTGGTCCGTACCGAGTAAACATGGTTAAATCTAGCACAGTAGTGATACAGAGCATTATTAATGGCGCAGTGTCTGAACATCATCAGGCACACATACATGTGGTGCCGAAAGAGGAAGTTTTAGAAAAAGGGTCAATCAGAGTGTACCTCCTTACCCCTGCATATGCGACATTCCTCGAGTTGATGAATAGAATTTTTTTTCTTTGCTGTTGTTGTTGTTTGAACAGACCTCATTTCATCTTTTGACGTGTTTTAAATAAACTTGATGATAACAATGTGTTCTTATGTTGGTGCTTAATGTATAAGTAATGTGTTGTAATAATTTTGCTGAGTGTAGCAATACGTATGACATACTACTGAGTGAACCTAAAAACAAACAGAGAGAGGTTAAATAGGTCAGGTGAGATCCGTCAGGCGGATGGTGTATTATTTATGTATTATATGATTCTTGGTTGTTGGGGCCGGAGCGGTTCCTGAAGGGCAAGTGGCTACGTGATTGAAGTTCAGCCTCGAGGAAAGGCAGTGTTAGAATGTGTAGATGTGAATACCTTATACTTAAAGAGTTATAAGAGAAGTGCGGGAAGATGAATGATTTTTTCGGGAAAACGGCTAGTGGCAACCGATTGATAGTTACAAGTGCAAGTGTAGTAGTGATTTTGAAAATGGCGAAACAAAGGTGGTGAGATGTGATGCGAAATTGTGCCGTAAACCATGACAAGTAAAATCGAGGGATGAAGGAATATCTATTCCTACTCCTATCCTGCCCAAAAGGCATGTAATGCCCGCAACCAGAGGGTGGTGTATTGATGAGGTTGCGTAATACCGATGTTGATATGATTTTTTTTTTTTTTACTTTAGGTATTCTGTATTTAAGTTGCTGAGGTCATAAGAAGAAATGAGTGAAATTACTTTATATTATATTGTGTACATTTTTACATGCAATATTTCGTTTTTTTATTTTGTGGAAGATGTCTGTTTTTTTGGGGTGATTTCTATGTATATCTTTTATGTTGCATTTCTGTCTAGTGTATGCCATGCCCTATTCCAGGTCGGCGTGTCCTCCATATATCAAAGACTAGAGAGGGTGAGTGCGCACCTCCTCCCGGAGTGAGGAGCTGGGGGGGGGGGGAGTAATGTCCTAATCCTTGTACCAAGTCTCATAAGGTGATGTGTTTGACCCTATTGGTGACAGTATACTCCATCACAGTGAAGAATTCCACAAAATCTAACAACTCAGCATATTGACAGAGCAACACTGCATCTTACTTGCTGAGGGTTAGGTAGTACCATTCGAGCGATCACTAGACAAGATACTCACCAGAGAGTATCGGCTTTGTACAGTGTATTCACAAACCTTTTTGTAATAAAGTGAAAAAAACCCATGTTCCGACGTCTCATTATCCGTTGACATGGGATATATATATATATATATACACTATATAAATATATACTGTATTCATATATGTATATGGTATATATATATATATATATATATGCACATATATATATATATATATATATATATATATATATATATATATATATAACTTTCTGTTGTAACTTTTTAAGGGATATGGAGGCATGATCTAAATTTGCCAAAAGCTTTAGCCCTGTATTGAGAGACTTGGATACTGAATGGATTGGTTGAGATGGTCACTGATAGGCAAAAGTTTAATATGAAAAGATTGTTTTTGGGTTAAGATTCCTATGCTCAAAGATGTGGACTAGAAAAGAAAAGACGTCTGGGGTCACCTAGCATGGTCACAAATCTGTCACGATGGCCATCCATGCCTTCCATAACAACTGGTATTGTCTAGTGGATGAAGACATCTAACAGCCCATGTTGTGAGCTGAAAATTTTATACCATATACAGTATATGGAAAAGAAAATCCAAGTGTGAAGGTTCTGGGTCCAAAAGGAGGAAACAAAGATATTACAACTAGACACTGTGTGATTTAGTTCAAAAGGAGGAAACAAAGATATTACAACTACACACTGTGTGATTTATCTGTGCTGGCCGAAAAAGATGTAACCTCGGTTTCAAGATGCTGGAGCAGTGGATACCACAGGCTGCTTGGCCAATGAAAAGAGAGCAGCACAAGGATCTCGAAAAATGGTGAAGAATATTCAAGCCCTTCAAAATTAAACTCATTGGAGGAAACTGCCTGAGATTCCTCATTCAGAGCTATGTATAGTGGGAGCTTGTGGTTTTCTTTCATTTGAAACTGGTTTACTTGTAGATCTGTAACTAACTCTAGGATATCTTAGAAACAACTCTGATCCAATGTCCATTCTGTGTCTGAATAGAGTGCCCACTACTATACATTAAGAGAACTGAAAAGATGGAATGGGGAATGGAACAAATTCATTTCCTCAAAGAACTTCAAGAGTCATTGAAAATTCCCAAGCAGGACCTTCCTCTCCTGAAGCAAAAGACTACTGTCTGCCTGATTGTCCATAAAAACCTTGATATGAGAGTTCCTTCTTGGGCTGAGTCTCTTCAATTTCGGGAAAAATAACCATCAGGTCCAATAGATTTATGTGAAATGCTACAAACTGAGGGAACTATTCCCCCAAATACTAAGTCTCCTCTGAATGACCTCCTCAACCCAACTATGAATATAAAGGGAGGGACCAATGAAATCGACATGGAACGGGCCTTTGTAGTGGTCCAAGGCCTCAGTATGTTTTTGCGTTAACTAGGTAACTGGGCCTGATTGTCTCGAGAACCTTCCAAAGCTACTACTCTTCACACCTAATTGAGATACTAGAACATGGTACTAAAACTGGATCAACTATTAAAGTAAATGGAAGAAGGCTCAGGACCTTCTCCAATTGCCATTGGGAGGAGACGCAGCTTTAAAGAAAAATCTGAGCTTACGCATAATTCTTTGACATATTCCAATGAAGGCCTGGCCACCGAAAATCCTTCTTAGAACTAATTTTGATTTTGTGAGGTTAATCAGGAAATAAAGGTCTTTAAGAACTAGCAATACTTAATTTGTGTACTCGAGGCATAATTCTTGCATCTCTGCCAAATCTAGCCAGGTGTCCAAATAGTCAATAGCATGATCACTGACTTTGCTAGTTTTGTGAGCAATGTTGTGGCAATATTGAAGTTGAAATACATCACCTTGAACCTGTATGAACAACTGCCGAGATGAAACCCAAGGTAAGGTTGGAAGTGGGGGCAATAAGGACTTGCCAATAAATGTCTTTTATATCTATAGTAAAGGTTCTAGTCCCTTGGTGCAGTAATTGGCAGACATGGGTGATGGTAGTTATTTTGAAAGTGCCGCGTCCGATGTGTTTTTTGAGATACGAGAGGTCGAGGATAACTGTTTTCTTAGGTGAGTCTTTCTTTGGTACACTGAATAGTATGCCCTGGAATTTTAATAACTTACATTTTACTGGTCTGAACAAAATGGTGTCCTCGTGATGGTTTTGAAATCCCCAACCAACAATTTTGAGACTATGCTCTGTCCCCACCGAGAAAAAGTCCATCATTCTTAAAAACAATGGCAATGACACCGGACAAGGAAATTCACTGATGAGGCCCTTTGCCTCTGTGGGACTGACAAGCATCCTGGTTTTCTCTGGTGTGCCTTCATATACCCCTTTTTCTCTGAAAACTCCCACAAGACCAGATCTTTGGGATTTATCCTGAGCAAAATGATTTTGTAACCACTGCTCTTCTTGAGGGAACTTAGGTGCGGGAAGACGCTTGGGATGAGTATGCTAGTTGCCTCTGGAACTCTTGTTGACTCCTATTATAGGCCATAGTCTTGTGAAAGAAAAACTTCTTTTTGGGGTAAGGGAGAAATCCTTTTCTCAATTTCTATGCCAATAGAATGTATGCTAGCTTTAGCTTTGGCTTCTTCTTTTTTAGGTAAGGAAGAAATCCTTTCCTCCATTTCTATGCCAATTGCATGTGTGTTAGCTTTAGCTTCATCTACGAAAGTTTGGGGGAAAAAGGATTTACAGAAACGGTCACTATATAGAAACTCCTCTAAGTCGACTTTCTGCCAAGCACAAGCAGCCATTATATGTTGCCTCATCTCAAATCTGGTTTTGATAAAGTTCTATAAAACCTCATAAGTAGGCTTACAGAGTAACTTTGCCATTTCTGACGTGGCTAACTTGGATCCAACTGGAGCTCCCACTTCCAAAGAGGGCGTGATAGACACCAGATTGAACAAAGTCTGTTGGGAACTAAATTCTGCTCTTCTAAGATGGTCTAGAATAGAAAGAAAACCATCATCTCATTTGTTGGTATCTACTTGAGCATCCATTTTCTCAAGGAAAAATGTCTTACGAAAACCTCTAAATTCTGCAAATCCTTCTAATTCTTTATCATACACCCCCTAAATAGGGACTACATTTTTTGAGCAGGGTGAATTCTCCTTCCAACATGTCTCTCATAGATTCTGATGCTATCTAGCAGTTAGGACAACCTCATCTGCAGTCTAGGTCATCTTCAGATCTAAAGTTAACAACTTGGATAGTGGCCTGGTCCACTAGGACCCCATTTCTGAAAACCCTAACTGCTGACACTGGAATATCAAAACTAAAGATATCTGGGATCCTTGCTGAATAGATACTCAGCAGGCCCTGTGATCTTAAGAAATCCTTTCATCCACATACAAAGGAGGAAAGCTGCCTTAGCTCTTCAGTGCTTCGCTTCAGGATCCAAATTCCGAGCAGATTTGATGCACTACAAACAAATGGAACATTTACCAGGGTCCCAAAGCTTGGCCCCAATCAGCAGAAAATCACAATGCACCTGACAACACTCTTGACCCCCTCTCAGGTTGGCTGGGTTATCACATTCAACCCGGAAGCATCTTATTTTAATATCACTCATCTTTAATAGAAATATTTTGAATAAAGAAAGCCCCTATTAACTCTCCTCAGAGGGGGCACGGAATCTCCAAACCTTTTCCTATACTGACCATACAATTACCCACTTATCTAAGATATTCAATTCAGTTTGACAGGCGATGGTCTATCCTATACCCAATATTGTATAACCTCACTGTTTACCAAGCCAAAGGTTATAGAACAACTACTAAAATGAGCCTACCCAGTGTTAAAAAGGAGGCGATCCCCACAATATATGATCCCATCATACCTTTCTTCTCTCCCTCCAATAACCATATCAGCTAAATTAGGAAGGAAAACTACCTGTAAAAACAAGTAACTGACTGGCCCACCCTCTCACTTATGGGCATATAACCTACACAATTGGAAAAGGATGGGAACACCTCCCTCCTGGAACATTAAGTATTCCAATACAATAATGTATGTGCGAATAATGTCCATAAAGATATTTTAAAACCACTGTGATATGGCTGCATAAGTAGACAAATCCTGCCACTAAACTAACCTTACCAAGGTTATAACTGAATATTTGCCACGGATTCAATTAGTATTACCCAGACAACTGAATGTAGTTACAATTAAAAGTAATAATATCCACCATTAACTCAACTAGACAACCTCCAATGAGGATATGCTAGCCTAAACGTAGAAAAAGATACCTGAAAGTTAGCTTTTGTTCATATTTCATAACTGAACGCAATACAGTAATTGGAACTTCTTTAATGAAAGAAGAATTACCAAAGGGGTGCTGGCAATCAACAACCCCATTTTAGTGTTACTATGGTTATGAACTAAGAAACAAAATATCATGGACAGCTAATGTATAACTGAATGTACTTATGAATTATAGGAAACTCAGCAACTAATGCATGGAGGGCAAGAAAACAAATTCCTACTGGAAGGAGTCAAACATGCATGAATGTTAACCAAAATCACTCAAGCCAGTGACGTACCAACCAATTATAAACAAACACCTAGTTATTCGAATCCCAGCGCTTAACCAAAGCATGCTTTGTATTCGTTAATTAAGCCATTAAAAAGAAAAACCCTGAATTTGGGTGCTTAATACTGTTTTTGATAAAGATCTGATTGCAGAATCATGTATGCTGTGTAGGTAATAGGTTGGCAAGGGCACCAGCCACCCGCTGAGATACTAATGCTAGAGAGTTACTGGGTCTTTTCACTAGCCAGACAGTACTACACTGGATCCCTCTCTTTGGTTACGGCTCATTTTATCCTTGCCAACAAATACACCAAACAGTCTTGCCTATTCTTTCCACATTCTCCTCTGTCCTCATACACCTGACAACACTGAGATCACCAAATAATTCTTCTTTGCTCAAAGTGTTAACTACTGCAATGTAATTTTTCAGAAGCTGCTTTCCTTTTGGTAAGGGTAAAAGAGATTCTTTAGCTATGATAAGCAGCTCTTCTAGGAGGACACTCTAAAATCAAACCATTGTTCCCTAATCAAACCATTGGTATCTAGTCTTGGGTAGTGCCATAGCCTCTGTACCATGGCCTTCCAATGTCTTGGATTAGAGTTCTCTTGCTTGGGGATACACTCGAGCATACTGTTCTATCATTTCTCTTCCTCTTGTTTTTTTTCAAGTTTTTTATTAGTTTATATATGAAAGATCTATTTTAATGTTGTTACTGTTCTTAAAATGTTATATTTTGATTGTTTATTACGAATCTTGTTGTTTGTTTATTTCCTTGTTTCCTTTCCTCACTCGGCTATTTTTTCTAAGTTGGAGCTCTTGGGCTTATAGCATCTTGCTTTTCCAACTAGGGTTATAGCTCAGCTTGTAATAATAATAATAGTAATAATAATAATAATAATAATAATAATAATAATGTTCACATAATGATGACTTGTAACGAATGGTGGTTGAGGGTTTGTTGTGATGTGACGTAAGTACGCTGGCGAAAATTGAGAGGATGGTTCTTTTCTAGGACTCTGAGCCTTATGTCACTCATGAAAGATGACTTTCAAATACAGATTTGCTGTGGTAAGTTCAAATAAGTCTGAACTTTCAGGTCTCCCGTATATACAATAGGTCTTACGTCACATGCTGATTCACTGGCCTTAGAGCAGGGAGATAATATTTCTTTGGTAATCATTTCATATAGGATTCCCTGTTTTAGCCTTTGACAGGAAAGTCCTTGGTGACCAAACAGAACTTTAACCTCATAATCCCAGTCATCGTAAAAAAAAAAAAAAAAAAAAATGTGGGCAGTAATCAATACCCAGTAAAAGTAATGAAATAATTAAAACACTGTAACTTTTGTTTGCCGGGCTTTCCAGATGCATAGATCACATGATTTTTCAATCCTATTTTGTATGACGTCATTCGTAGCAGTATTCATAGTACTAAGAAAACCTCTCTACTTAAATGAGTGTATTTATCTGTATGTTGGTATGCCAAATGAACAGTATTCAATTATTCATTGGTCTTCACTCTGCCATAGTTCGCTTTGCTCACAGTTTTAGCATTATCTCATTGTTTCTATGTTCTGGCAAGCGGAATATGTTTCACTACACGTGTTAACCACATGGGCTAATGTTTAGGTGTTATTTTAATGCTCTAATTTATTCCATAGTGCAATTGTTTTTTGCTACGCCATAGATTTCTGTGCTTGCAATTTAGCATTATCGTATTTTTCCTATGTTTTGGCAAGCATTTATCAAGTTTATACCATTTTGATTTTAATTCATTTCGAACATATACATGTTCCAAATTCAATCTTGGTTGATGTAAGATGATGAAACCGAATAAGATGAAAATAAATCCCATTCATATCATAATATTTCAAAATACTGTATAACTGGCTGAGTAAAATCATTGATATACAATCTTGACAAAGGGGTGAATACACACTTAGCATACGATGAGTTGTAGCTTTGCGCTCCAGCAGCTGTTTGAACATTGGACTTGGCTTAGATTTTGCCATAGATCTTACCGACGCTTATTGAAGAAAGGCATCAAATGCTCGAAGAAATCATCACCACAAAACCCCAGCTTTACTGAGCAAACTGCTCGAGCCGTGGTCTACTGCCAAGAGCCTGTCGACACACGTTCCCCTGAAGTTTCCTCCTCCATCAGTGACGATCCACATTGATGCCTCGGAACGAGTTTAGGGGCGGTCATACTCCCACCAAGAAGATACAGGGTCAGTGGTCAGTCGCATTTCAACAATTCCATATCAACATTCTGGAAGCTATGGCAGTGTTTCGTTCTCTGAAGAAATGGAACCCGAAGAGGAACTCGCACATCAGGTTAGTTCTTGACAGCAAGATTATAGTCCACTGCATCAACAGACAGGGTTCGAGATCTCCAAAGATCAATCACATAATATAGGCCATTCTCTCTTTGTCGAAGAGGAGAAACTGGCATCTCTCTGCAGTTCATTTAGAAGTGGTTTGCAATGTGACAGAGGACGCCCTGTCAAGATTTAAGCCTCTGGAAACAATATGGTCCTTTGACGAAAAATCATTCTGTTTCATTCTAGAGCAAGTCCTGGAACTGCAAGTCAATCTCTTTGCGATGAGCTTCAACAAGAAGCTTCCCCGTTACGTAGCACTGAATTTAGATCTGGAAACAGTAGGGATAGATGCGATGTCACTGGATTGGAACCAGAGGCCTCACTTTCACCTTTTTCCACCATTCAATCTCCTTATGAAGGTTCTGGACAAACTACGGACCTTCAAGGGAACAGCTATCTTTGTAGCCCCCAAATGGCCCAAGAGCAATTGGTACCCTCTTCTTCTGGAATTCAAACCTCATCAGATTCCTCGGCCAACACCAGTGTTGTCCTAAAATGTTCAACAGGAGACTGTCTTCGCCTCCTCATAGATAACGAAACACCTTCAGCTCATGCTTTTCTCATCCTAACTGCTAACAGAAAATAGAGTTTCAAAGAAAAGGACTGATTCTATAGAATGCAAGTCCTGTACTACAAAGAGACAATATTTGTCTTCTTGGATGGAATGGGTGGAGTTTATTAAGAAACATAAGCCCACTTCGATTACAATAGCCTTCTGCTTGTCATTCTTTATCTCACTCCATGAACAGGGTCTGGCCTCTACAACTATTTCCTCATGTAAATCGGCCCTAACCAGACCTATCGCTTACGCTTTTGATATAGAACTCAACAACGAACTGTTCAATAAGATCCCTAAGGCTCATGCTAAACTGAAACCAAATGCTCCCCCAAAATCCATCTCATGGTCTTTGGATAAAGTCTTGAACTTAGCCTCCTCAATCGATAGCCATTCTGCTTCATTGAGTGATCTTACTCAAAAATCAATCTTTTTACTAGCGATGGCTTCTGGTGCTAGAGTTAGCGAGATTGTAGCACTATAAAGGAATGATGGCCGCATTGAATTTTTGGAGTTGGGAGAAGTTCATTTATACCCAGATCCTGCATTCCTGGCTAAAAATGAACTCCCCCCAAAATGTTGGGGGCCTTGGAAGATGGTCCCTCTAAAGGAAGATCATTCTTTATGCCATGTATACCTGACAGTATGGTATGCCTTAAAGCTTACCTGTCAAAGAGTGAAGCTTTTAAAGGCGGTCAACCTTTTAAAGGAAAAACAACAGGATCTAATCTCTCTTTGAAACAACTGAGGTCCAAACTCACCTATTTCATCAGAAAGGCTGACCCAGACAGTATACCATCGGGTCATGATCTTAGGAAAGTTGCCAATTCCTTAATCTTCTTCGAGTTTATGTCCTCCGAGGGTTTATAAGCCTATGCTGGATGGAGGTCTTCAAGAGTATTTTTCCGACATTACTTGCAACAACTGGTAGAAATTAAACACTTTGTCGTGGCGGCTGGTGACATGATTAGACCAGCTTCTTAGTGTTGTGCATGGACTCTTATGGACTATATAATACGTGACTTTTAACAGTGTACATAGTGTGGGTTAAATGTTCTTGGCATTGTGTTATAAGCTATGCTTATTTTGAAGATTCAAAAGGTGACCTTATTTTTTCTGTACAGAATAATTTTATTATTCTATTCCATACGATGTTACAGGGGTAAACATCTCTTGTTTTAAGCACACAAAATGTAAATATTGTTGCACCAATTCTATTACATTTGCTTGGTTTTTGGAAATAATAAAGGATTGTCCGTCTTTTTGTATTTCCTTTATATGGACCTACTTTTTCTTAATAAAAACTAGTGTACCTAAACTGTTTAACCTCCTATTACAGACTAATGCTCAGACGGTATGTATTCTTATAAATGTACATTCGTTACAGTTTATGGGGCTGTAATGATAACTGTCTGATCTCAGTAGTTTAGAAAAACTTTCAGAGTCCACTCATGGAGTTGAACTGTTGCCGCAAATAGTTACATTTGAAAGGGTATAACAAACCATCATTAGATATACTAATTATAGAAAATTTTTAAATCTTCTATAATTAGTGAGGTTGACACAAAAGAGCACTTATATGGTTAACTCTAATATACCACAACTGAGAATTTTTAATTCTCTTGTACACTTCCATCAGGACGACATGGCTCAAGCCTAAGAAAGGGATTTTGACATAGGAAAAATCTATTTTTGGATGAGATAGCCATGTCGTCCTGATGGACCCGCCCGTTACTTTTCCTCAACCCCCCCCCATTCTCAGTGTGAGGCCATATTTCATACAATGGCTGGTGCTGGAATGGCCTATTTAACCTCTCCTTCTCTTTTTATCAGGCTCACTCAGCAGTATGTCACACGTATTATTAGACACAGCAAAACCTTCACGTTACTTTACTTCACTACATTAAGCACACACATAAGAACAAATGGGTATCATCAAGTTTATCTACAACATGTCAAAAGAAGAAATGAGGTTTGTTCAACAACAATAAATTCCTACTCATCATTTCAGGGAATGTTGCTTATGCAGGGGTAAGGGGTTATACTCTGATTGACACTTATGAAAACCATCTCTTCCGGAACCATATGTACAGTATGTGTGCCTGATGATGTTCAGACTCTGCTCCACTATTAATGTTTTGTATCACTACTGTGTTAGATTTAACCATCTTTACTCGGTATGAACGCAAATACGCTGGCTCTAGTTTGTGTTTCCTAGGTTGTAATCGGTTTAAATACACATGATCGCCCACAAATACCTTCACCGGTGCAGTTTTGAACCATCCATCATACTTTGAGATGTGTTTCTCATTACCTCTTTTCAAAAAACCTTTCAGTGGTTCTCATTATTCTCCTTCAGAGATTCAGTAAATAATTGGAATTGGTCAGGTGAATAATTTGACAACTTTTACGAATTTATCAGGACAGTATATAGTAACACAGGATACTGTCCATACACTAAAATAAAAGGTGTGTCCCTGAGCATGGGATTATATGAAATGTTCAATGCTAGCTCAGCCGTAGGAAGCATGGCGCGCCAAGGATGGGTGTCATCAGCCACTACGTAGCGTAAAATTTGCACCACTACCCTATCATGAGATTCCACTACGCCATTAGCTGAAAACCTATATATGGTCAATGAAAAGTGTTTAATGTTCATCAAGTATGTGATCAATTTCACCACTCTTTTATAAACTCCAGACCATTATCTCTTATTAAAAGTTTTGGGCAACCAAACCTAGTAATGAAAGAGCACAGAGCAAAGGCTATTGAATTTTCTGACTTATCCAACATTGCGTAAGTATGAGTTTATTGAGTAACTGCATCTACAAATACACATATATATTATGCTGTATTAGGTTGAGTTTATGCTTGCTAGGGCACCAACCACCCATTGAGATACTACCACTAGAGAGTTATTGGGTCCTTTGACTACTCAAGCAGTACAACATCGGATCCATCTCGCTAGTTACAGCTCATTTTGTCTTAGTCTATACACACACACACCCAATAGTCTGGTCCAATCTTTCTACATTCTCCTCTGTCCTCAACACTGAGATTACCAAACATTCTTCACGCAAGAGTTTAACTACTGCGTTATAATTGTTCAGTGGCTACTTTCCTTTTAGTAAGGATAGAAGAGACTCTTTAGCTATGGTGAGCAGCTCTTCCAGGAGGACACTCCAAAATCAAACCAATGTTTTCTAGACTTGGATAGTGCCATTGCCTCTATACCATGATCTTCCTCTGTCTTGGGTTAGAGTTCTTTTACTTGTGGGTACACTTGGACACTCTTTTCTATCTTATTTGTCTTCAGCTAGCTTTTTAAAAGTTTTACAGTTTATATATGAAAGATCTATTTTAAAGTTGTTACTGTTTTTAAAATATTTCATATTGTTCATTACTTCTCTTGTAGTTTATTTCCTTGTTTCCTTTCCTCACTGAGCTATTTTCTTTGTTGGAGCCCTTGGGCTTACACCATTCTGCTTTTCCAACTAGGGTTGTAGCTTAGCAAGTAATAATAATAAAGACAATAATAATAATAATAATAATAATAATAATAATAATAATAATAATAATAATAATAATACCAGTAGGAAATGGTCCAACCACATCCATATGCACCCTATAACATTTAATATGAATCACAGTCCTCTTTCTGACTTCTGGTACAATGTTTATAAATTCTTTGGAACGGTTACAAGCATGACATTTTAAATACCTTTCTATAGAACTTTTCATTCCTAACCTAAAGGACTTTCATGTGAAACGTGGATGGTTAGATTAATTAAATAGGGAGAAAGAACTACCTGTGCACAAAATTCCCCTCTCCTCTTCTCGTAAGCACAATATAAGATATTCTCTATAAAAAAGAATTCTCATGAGGCACATTCAGAAACGATGGGTAACTATCTGACTTCCCTTTAATCACTTGTACTCACTCTCTTTCCATCCATTCCTCTTTTCTTCTTTCTCTCTCGGACTTCCTTTATGTCCCAAGCTCCTAAGTCAATCACACCTGCATCATCAGGGCATTCATTCCGGACACCCCTTGTCATGTCCTCTGTCATCCCCACACATTCATGTTTACTATTTCCCTCTCTCTCTCTCTCTTTTGCTAACATATCCACTAACTCTCTCTCTCGTTCATGGTTCTCCTTTCCGGATTGCTCCTCACGTGAATTAATATACCGATTTATATTTTGATGGGGTAACTCAACATTTTGGGACTGTTCTTTATTCTTCTTTTGTACCCTAGTAGTTACTCTTATTACTGTACCTCTAGAGAGGGCATCAGTTAATATGTTAGCTTTACCGTCTATGTGGTCAAACCCCTATATGTTAAACTCTAACAATCTTTCTATCCACCTCGCTTGTCTAAACATCAAGTCTCCTTTGTAAAATAAATCACATAAGGGCTGATGATCACTTTGTAATCAATCGGCTGACCTAATAAAAAGAACCGACGCCCTCCAGAACCCAAAGAATAGCCAACACTTCTCAATGGAAAGTACCATAATTCTTTTCTGCCCCTTTTAATGCCCATGAACAAAAACAAACAGGTTGCTCTCTACTCTCATCATCTTGTTGAGAAATTATGCCACCTGTAGCTACTCTACTCGCATCTATTTTCAGTACAAAAAGGCGAAAAAATCTAGGATATGAGAGTATCTCATTGTTAAGTAAAGCAGCTTTCAAATTGTTAAAGGCCCTTTCTTCTTCCACTCCCTATTTATTACTTGTTGTTTCTTTAAATCTTCTAAGGGTGTTACTATTTCTCCAAAACCTCAAATGAAATTACGGTAATACCCCGCAAGGCTAAACAACTCGGTTACTTCCTTAGGGGTATGCGGCCTGGGGGAAATGTCTAATAGCTTCTATTTTACTGGGTCAGGGTTAGATACCTTCTCGGGTTATATGACCTATAAATTCGACCTGTTTACAGAGA
Source organism: Palaemon carinicauda (assembly GCF_036898095.1). Classification (NCBI taxonomy): domain Eukaryota; kingdom Metazoa; phylum Arthropoda; class Malacostraca; order Decapoda; family Palaemonidae; genus Palaemon; species Palaemon carinicauda. Next base: position 69,910,871 of record NC_090733.1, read on the forward strand.
AACTTACACTTTCATAAATCTATTTCTATAACATTAAGGCGCAAAGCTTCTAAAACTTTACAAATATTGTTATTAGGTTCTTCTGCTGTTTTCCCTGTAATTATGATATTGTCTAGATAAACAAGAACATTATGACCAATTAAGAGAGACAACACTGTCCTTATTACCTATAAAAAGGACAGGGAGCCTTTTCAAACGCGAAAGGAATAATATGAAATTAAAATATTTGGTCATTGGCTATAAATGCCGTTTCCCATTTACTGTCTTCCCAAATGGGTATTTGATATTATCCAGATTTTAAATAGATGGTTGTAAAATATTTACTATACCGTACATTTACAAGAAATTCTTTGATTGAGGGGAACGGAAATGTATTGTCCTGTGTGACTTCATTCAACTTCCTATAATCAACACACAATCTTACCGAGCCATTCTTTCCCAACTGCTACGATTGGAAAAGCCCAGGGGGATTCGCTCTCCTCGATAATCCCTTGTTCTCTTATTTTACTAATTTCCCTTTCTATCTCTCCCTGGAAATGAATGGGTACCTAATAAGGCCTTGACCAGATCGACTCCGCCTGACCAGTTTCAAGTGCAACTACATCGGGATAACTATTAACAATGTTACTAACTACAGGTGGACATTGCTTCCCAGCTTGCCTAATAAAGTTCTGAGTGCGTTCGTATGTGCGGTCTGGAGTCACGGCTCCCAAGATCCCGTTATTAGTAACTTCACATATAGAATCACTTCCTAACACAACTCTTTTATTTGTAAAATTAACTATTGTAACATCCTCTTTGTTCCCTTTTATTTCTGTCGCACTCGGAGACTACGTCCGCCTATTTTTCATGTGGTTTAATAACGACCTTGGTTCCCTCTGGGAGAGACTGAGACGGGGTCACTGATATGTTCAGACGACCCATATGTGGCTACTTCAAAGTCTCTCAAAAACACTAAGATCAATTGAAACCCTTCATTAGGCTGTTGATTGTCAGAAGGCCTAACACTTTCATGGAGTTCTGGCAATTTTCGAACTACAACATTTTTAACCATCTTCACTCGGCTGTTCATGTGTTCTTTCCCTCGTGTGTGTTTGAATGTCGTTCATATGCATTGGAAATGCTGTGGTTGTGCATTGCTATTCCCGTTCAACTTATATTCAATTTATTAATTTAGTTAGGTTATCTAACCTATTTTCAAAGTCCTGAGTTTGGTGTTCTCATCTATAAACTTCATCGACATAACTATAACCTACTGCTCCTTTGTTTTTCCTCTCCTGCAGCAGCAGTGTCTGCTATATTAAACTTTGTATGCCGAGGCATCTTGGACTTTTACTTTACCGGCTTAAAGTACAACTTCGCTCACACCATACACAAACAGACATATTCTTTCCCCTGACACCTGATACTTTCTTTGTAATAGGTTTTTCTATGCTTGGTGTTAATATTTTTCTTAGTAGCCATCTCATTTATTTGTTGAGGGGGATGATGAACCTCGGCACTAATCTTTGATATATTTAAGTTTAACGATGGTTTATCATGTTTGCTTTCAGAAAGGATATCATACCTATTTGTAATAGGTACTTTTACATTTCTTGTTGGAGGGGAGTTGGATGGTGGTCTCCCTCTTTTTCAATTGAAAGATGGAGAGCTATGTGGATTATGTACCTCCATAATAACAAGTGCATCAAATAGCACTCCAATATAAGATTCTTCCCGTAAATCTGGTAATAATTCTACCCGATATGAAAACCTTTGGCTGTTCATCTGAGGTATGGTAAATTCAGAAGATGGAGGTGGTGCCTTTTTGACAAAGTGCACTGAATCTAAATTGAGGGATGGGAATAGCTTTAGAAGGCGATTCGGTAAGTAGATACTTTACGTTACCTGATCTAGGTGGTGTTGAAATTCTCTCTGAGTGTCCTGCATTCTTATATTTTAAGCCTTAGCATAACTTTTGATTTTGCTTGGGAGTTGCCTAAATTTCTCACACTGATATGCTCTGCATCTGACTTCTGAACAGCTGCTTCTGCTATTTCATACTGAGGACATTTCTTATTAGTTGGTTTGAATAGAAGTGGAGGGTCCATGCTCAGGATCTGAACAATTATTGCAGATCTTTTTGTTTTTGCATACTCTACACGGATATCCAAATTCAAAGCAATTGTAGTACTAAAAAAGATTCTGTTTATAAAGGCAAACTGGATTTTCTCTCATTTTCAATGTACAGTATACTTGGCAGGGTTCACCATGGCCTTCAAATGTTAAAATAATCACAGTGCTTCTGGGAATCTTATGAACCTTCCAAATTTCCTTAGGGCACATATCTAAGATTTCTTCCTAACTAAATTCATTAAGATCCCTGTTAAAAATCCTCCCTCTTCCATTACTAAAATTCATATAGTTTGATATCCACCATTAAATTTTCTTTTATCTTCATGTTACTTAGCATAAATGACTGTTTTAGATTTGGCATGATGATTTCTAGCCAAATCTAGAAATATCTCTTTCTGTTCATAAGTTTATTTCAGTATCCACAGATTCACTCTGATACCAGTCACTAGGTTCATATAGGTTTCCAGGAGCAATATTGCAGAGTGCTCCAGTAATATCGCTATCATCAAATTTCATTTTTGAAATTTCACAGATTGCTTTACAAGCCTCCTCATCATTATTAAAGCAGATCCATCCTTCTTATTTTCCACCTTCTCCCCTGAAATTCGACTTTATTTCAGTAATCTAACTACTGCCTTGTGGTAGATGTTGACATGTGGTTGTCTGAGTAGATTGTGTCTTGGAGGAAGTTCTCTTGGCAGCTCTGTCAGGAGCAGCAGAAGGTCCAGGAACCATTCTGCATGATGCCATAGGGGAGCTATGAGGGTCATTGAAAGATTGACCGATGTTCAGGTCTTGTTGAGTACAGTACTCTTCTCATCAGACAGAATGGTTAGAATGCATAAAAGTCGATGTTGTCCCACCGTTGTTGAAATGCATCTTACTATACAGCCTTGGGGTCTGGAACTGGGGAGCAATACAATGGGAGCCTGAAGTTCAGGTCGGTTGCGAACAGATCCACAGTCGGATAACCCCTAGAAATCAAGACTTTGTTGGCTACTTGATGATCCAAAGACCAGTCATGCACAATGCTACATAATGGCAAGAAATTGGCAAATCCCATATATGAATGACTTTGTTTCCTGACATTACCATCACTTTTTTTTTTTAACATTTTTAGAGCATTTTTTTAAATTTCGAGGTCATCAACAAATTCCATATTTAAACAGTCAAAGGTTGTCAACAGTGTCTAGGGTTCACAATTTGATCCAGGGGTATGGGGGAACATTAAGTTTACTCATTATTTTCTTAAGGGGCGAGAAAAGGAAATAATCATAGTGAAATAAAATATTGAAATAAACAAGTTTAAGGGGAAGAAACTATTAAGACTGAAATCCTTCAGAAGACCCCATTAGCCTTTCATGGAATTAATTTCTCCACCAATGACAGCTGCAAAAGCCGACTCTCAAATGTCCACTCCTTACCCTACCCCGAAGGGATAGTATCACTATGATTAGAGTGTCTCAAGTGTATGTCCAACGTGCTTAATGGGACTGAGAGCATTTCAAGAATACAATAATCCCCACTTTTATCAGAGTAATAGGCTAACCAAAAAGAATACCAAAAGTTTTATCTCTATCAAACTGGCCCACTACTGGAATCAGTGGGCCAAATTTCAGCAACAGAATATTCCTGCTGGCTAGTATGGGATTACTGACACCCTTATGGTCTAAAAATTATAGGGTAGCTGGCAAGACAACCACAGCTCCCAAAATCAGTTTCGGCAAAAAACTCCAATCCCAGCAATGGTACCCCTTCTCAGAATTCTAGACAGTGAAATGAGGGAAGAGAGGTTGGACAGCAAGGTGGTAGACAGATGATACAATATGAGAGGTAAAATTAATAATAAGCCATTGAAAAAGAATGAAACGTTTAGAGTAAAACTGAGGAAAAATGGTTTCCCCAGTTTGGGAGCCCTCTTACTTATTACAAGGATTCAACAAGGATATGAGATTCCCTGTTGAAAGAGTGGCTCCTTCAAGACATTCTCTCATTAGGAGGGGGCAGATAGAGGAGTATTGCTGTTTACAGTCACCATTATATGGTGTCTACAACAGTCAGTCAGGGCTCTTTTTGTAGCCCTGCATAAGTTTGTTAGTTTCAATGACCGCCAAGGTAATGGATGTTGTCAAAACAAACCTGTGGTTTTAAGGATAAAGTGAATTCCTGCTTTATGAAGGGTTCCACCGAGATAGTAAACTGAATGACAGCTAGGCCTACCTTAGGTCTCATCTCACTGCCTTTTATTTCCTTTATTTCTTCAAATTTCTTCCAGTCTGTATTTATAAGCTTTCAATTTTAAGATCTCTGCAATGGTACAATATTTCGTGTTAATATCAACTGGCACATGATTATTTCACTCATCCAATGCTCTCCAGCAAAATCGATAAGACAACTAGACCTGCAACTAAAAGATCGATACAGTACATAACAAAGTGCCTGCTTGAATACGAAAATATGTGGGATCTCCTGCATTAAGGAATTCAACATCTTTATTTTCTGTAAGTGATGAAATAAGATGCTTCCTTACAAAATTGTCGTACAATCGATGTCTACATTAAAATTCCCAAATAAGGCAATCCTTTTTGGCTGGTGTGTTTGACAGTAAGCAGATTATTGAGAAGCTAGATCTTCCTCATTACTATTTTCCAGAAGCTAAACTAACTAATTTAGCTTTTCAGACCAGCAAAATTAAAGCACTCTTGATGGACCTTGAAGCTTATGGAGGTGTAGACTCAAATGATATTTTCCTTTGTTTTGTATAAAGAACGCTGATTTCTTAGCTCCCAAGTTGTCTAGTTAATTTCTGCAAGTTAGTGAGAGGAGGTCCTTTTTGCAGAGATATTGGTAATGTTAACCCATTAGGCAAATGTCTTTGTAGTACCTCTAGCCCTGCTGATTACTGCCTAATTTCCATAAATCCCAAATTATCTAAAGTTTTCGAATATATTTTGGCAAAGCGTCTAAATAGGTATGCTAAAGGTAATAATTTTTTCCCTAGTTTGCAATTAGGATTTCACAAAGACCTTGGAGCATGTGATGCTTAGAATCTCCAATAATGTACAGAAATCTCTTGACTGCGGTCAGGAGGTCCATATGATCGACCTTGATTTTGGTACTGCTTTTGACCATGTTAAACATGAGGCCCTTGTCTTTGAACTCAAACAGTTGAGAGTGGGTGGATCTTTTCTTAGTATCATTAACAAATTTTTTTAAGTAATAGACAGCAAAGAGTATTTGTTGATGAGACCGATAGTGAGTTTAGGAATGTGATATTTGGTGTTGCCCATTAGTTTTCATGCTATATACACAGGCTCTCTGGTTTGGCCAAAAAAACAAGCCTTTTATATATACAGAAGATGCTACTCTCTTTGCCTTAATTCCATCTCCAGAATATAGATCTACAGATGCTGAATCCCTCAATGGAAATCTAGCTAAAATTGATGCATGGTGCAAATTATGAGGCATTCAGCTAAGCCCTAACAAAATTCAAAGTATGATTGTAAGTAGATCGAGGACAGTGGCTCTCAAACATCCAGATCTCTGCATTGATAGCATTTTGTTAACTCCATATGACTCCTTCAAAACTCCAGATCTCATTCTTGATTGCAAAATCACTTTTGAGAAACACATTTGGCCTTTTTCTTCTTCAACAGCACACAATATTGGCCTATTGAGAAAGTCTTTTTTAAGATTTTTGGTGATCTCTATATTCTATTATTTAATAATTTCTTTTTATCTTGCTTCGAGTATTGTTCTCCTGTCTGGTCTCCAGTTGCCGATTATCTTCCTAATTTATTGAAAAAAATCTTCTAGTCTATTAAATTTCTTAATCCTGATCTAGCTATTTATTGTTAGCACTGTCGTTCAGTTAGTTTTTTCAAAATGTTGCATAAGGTTTTTCATAATTCTGATCATCCTTTGCATTTAGATCTTCCCAGACTGTACCATCCTGTATGTATTACTAGGTATGCACTCGATTCTCCATCATAAGGCGCAATACTACACTCTATTCAAGAAGTTTTTTCCAGCTGTGACCAGATTGTGAAATGATTTTCCTAATCAGTCAGTTGAATCAGTGGAACTTCAGAAGTTCAAACTTGCATTGAATGTTTTATGTTGAAGAGACCGACATAAATCTCTCTTCATAGTTTATATATAACAGATACATTTTAACATTGTTGCTGATCTGACGATATTTCATATTCATTATTCTTTACTTTTCACATAGTTTATTCAATTCCTTTCCTCACTGGGCTATTTTTCCCTGGTGGAGCCCTTGGGGATATAGCATCCTACTTTTTCAACGAGGGCTGTACCTGAGCTAGTACTGTATTATTATTATTATTATTATTATTATTATTATTATTATTATTATTAATAATAATAATAATGATAATAATGGATGAGGGATTTGATGAAATATATCGATTAGATGACTATATAAAATTTCAACACTAGGTTTAAAGGTTAAAGGTCACTCATGAATGGCAGAGGCAAGGGACAGTGACATTGCCCTAGTATAAGAAGCAAGTTGTATATCTTTGACCTATAGCTATTTCTGCTGCCACTGCCTGCAAAGGAATATGTAAATTAACAGGTGTCTGGTGAACACTGAAGCAGACATATAGCACACTGCCACCATAACTCCCCAGTTACTGATCATATGAAGTTTGATAGCTTTTATATTCCCAAGGATATGGAGTTTTACCATCTAGTTTGCTCTCTTATTAAGGGGAGAATGTATTGGTGAACAAGTAATTTTAGCTCTGTATTTAACCCTCAGAGCTTGCAGTATATTTGAAAAAAAAAAAAATACTTATATACTGCATGGTTCTCGAGGTAATGCCTTCCCCATTGGGATTTCCCAATTTGTAAGAGGTTTCAATTCATGATTTTATATTTGGTCTTGATATTGTAGGCCTGCTACTACTACGTTTGTTTATAATTTTCTTAATTACCCAGTGAGAAGCCTGATGAACCTCTGTATGAACTTCCATAAGGATTTAATTGTTTGATGTTTTTCCATGTGTACTGGTTCATAATTTGCTTCATCCAAATTCTTGAATAGATCTTATCAATAAAAAACATTGATCTCATCTCGAGACTGGGAGAAGTGGGATGGATGTGTTTATCTTTTACGATAGAATGATGGAGCTATAAAGTTTAGACATCATTGCCATTCCTAATTTAGCCCTCTCTTGGATCTAGTATAGATGGACCCATTGAGAGGGCCGTTATCATATGGTAGGAAGAGTACGACTGCAGAGGAGGTGGCAGTGCACTTACTCCAAGAGGAGCTACTGATACTTTCAAAGATGATTCACTATGCACACGGGACTTTTTTTCTTGTCATAGTTGCCTGTGGAATTACCCTATAGCTATAGGTGGGGATAAACTTATCTCGTGTTGAGTCTTTGGTATTTGTTTCACTGCTTCTTTATAACTTTTGATTGAATTTAATATACTGTATGTTTAGAATATCCCACAATGATATGCTCTGTGTTGAACTTGTTTAGGGTTACTTCTCCAGATCTACTTCTGGCATACATATTATTTGGTTTTAGGTCCATACCACAGTTTACACATTTGGCATCAACGTGCAGTCTCCATGATCAGGTCTTGACGAGTTAGCCCACAGTTTGCCATTAGTACAAACTTGAGATATGGAACCAATCTTGAAACAATTAAAGCACAGCAAGGGTTTCAACTTAAACAAGTGAGCAAGTCCTGAACGCGGACATGGTCCTCGTAGAGGACATACCTCCGCCAAGGTGACCTAGAGCGCCATATGTCCTAGAATCATGAATTGATGTGACTTCGACCTTCACATGACCTTGACCTTCACGTGACCTTCAAGTGACCTTGACCTTCACGTGACCTTGACCTTCACATGACCTTGGCTTCAAGTGACCTTGATCTTCAAATGTACTTGACCTTCACGTGACCTTGACCTTCAGGTGACCTTGACCTTCACGTGACCTTGACCTTCACGTGACCTTGACCTTCAAGTGACCTGCTTGACTTTTGACCTTCAAGTGATCTTTGTTCATTTGCCACTGATACTTAATATGACATTGATATAATGCACCAATATGACCTTGACCTTTGACCTTTATAAATTTGAACATCACCCATGGGTTGCGCCTGGACTAGGACTTCCCTGTTGGCTTATGCAAAAGTCAGTGCTTTATTTCTGTCTCTTGATATGGCCACTTATGTCATAGTGACACCAGTGACCCCTGTGACCTTGACCTTGGGGTGACCTTGACCAAAATTTAATCAGTTCTTCCATACACATTGGGGAACTACTTGGCCAAGTTTGAAGTGATTCCGTGTAGAAATGTGGCCTCTACGTTGTCCACAGACAGACAGACAAACAGAGAAACAAACAAACAAACAAACCGAACCGAAAACATACCCTCCTGGTGGAGGTAATAATTTATCCTCTCATTTTCTACAAGAACAGATACTGGTTCTTCAGCGACTTCAAAGGTTAATATATTCAAAAGATGTTTTGGGATCCTTATTAACATTCCATACTCTTTTGAACATGCCTAGTATATCCTATTCACTAAAATCGTACGTCTCAATTAAAAATAACTCCTCTGTCATAACTGAAGTTATTTAAAAAACATCTGTTTTCATATTACTGAGCATAAGAAACTGTCTCTTTTATTAAGCATGACTTTAAGATTGTCTTTTTGCCAAATTGAGTAATATGACTACTGTACATTCAATGGCGACTAAATTTTTCTGGAAATTACTGCTAGTAAAAAAGAAGTTTCAAGCTCCTCCCAATAACAAAAGGCCACACTAGTAGCTTTGGTTTCCTCTGCTGCTACACATTTTTTGGTCTTGATGGGTCTTTTGATTGCTATTCTCTAGATATATAATAAGAGGCAAAACTTTGGGCAGACTTCTAATAATGTAGAGTGCACCTTCTATGTTAGAAGTCACTGATCTTTACATTTCCTATATCATAAATTACATTAAGGGCTTCACCATTGTTGATGGAGGAGAGCCAAGCTTACCAATGCTCATCTTTGCCATCAAAGTTTATCTTACATTTCCCTAAAACAGTAATTCCTTTCCATATCGCAGTTCACATATCATGCCCACCATATATCGTGGATTTTCTCGCTGATGTATATAAATTTATATCATTGACTCCTCCGTATATCGTATTTTCTGTCTGATAGGTATTTATAGTATTTCAGATTTTAAATCCCACCTAAAAATTAATACAGTAAATAGAAAAAAGTACAGAACAGTACCATATGTAACACATTAATCAAAATATATTAAAAGAAAATACATAGTGCATCCCATAGATGAATAAACAAAGAATCACATATACTGTATAGATTATAAAACTCTGGAAATTTGGGATGTGGTCTAGTTTGACCTGAAGATTTTGTACAGGGCATATTATTGGGTAATTAAGGAGACACAGCAAATCACGGCACACTGTTCAGTATCCTGGTGCTGATGCTAACGGTAAGCAATCACAGGATCCCTCTCCATCCTACTACAGCAATCAGTATTCTGGAAAATTACAAATTATTTCTAGATTTATTTCTTATTATCACTTTTATTGTTTAGGTTGTATTTGTACAATGCATTACTGTATTTCATATATACTTTGTGTACTGTTTATTTTCTTTATCTCCAGTCCATCACAAAAAATTCTTTTTATTACAGAGTGACGGTGCCCTGCACCCAGTGGGGATCATAAGCTAGAAATTTATTATAAGATGAAAATTGTCAAAAAAAGGGTCACTTGGATAAATCATCTAAATTAAAGAAACTTGGATTGAAGCCTATTAAAGATAGGCGGCGTGATTGATTAGGACTCCCCTCTGCAATTGATGCCCTTTGAATTTTAATCCAGTTGTCATGTAAGATATCAGTCCTTAAATTAGGAAAAAACTGAATACCCTGCCAACAAAAGGGCACTGTAGAAGAATTGGAGAGTGCTAGGTGAGGGAAAGCAATGATTCACTTTGGGGGATTCTTAGGATATTGGTGCAGTGGGCACTTTAGTGAATAAACAAAAACAAAAAACAAATAATACATGTCTTCATTATCAGAAGGTAGTTGAAGACTTATGTCTAGACCCTGTTGACTCACTGTATAGGTCGTGAATCGCAATGTTGTGGGGTTCTCCATTAAGCTTAAAGTTTTCTTATGTTATCAGCTTGGAACTTTGTCTTGATCATGTTGAACTTGAAATATAGCTGCCGCTATTTATACTGGACTCCATGCATGCCAGTAATAAGTGAGAAGGCATACCTCTGGAATAATATTAAGCAACTACAGTTCTAGCTGGGTCCCCTTGCCCAGTATAAAATCAAGGGGTGGTGTCCAGCACCCAGTTCATCCTTGATTGTTTACTTTTTTTTCCCAGATTTCTAGGTATTCCACTGTTTTATCTTTTTGTGTCGTGAACATTGGTGTGTGATCGGCATTCGGACATTAGGCAATCTGCGTGCTACTTCTGGCAACAGTCCGCAAACCGCTACATTTTTGGTGCACAGATCCGGGAAACACCTACCTTTGAATATGGCACCGTCATCGACCACAGGTCGAAAGGCTAAGAGGAGCCGTAATTGAGATGTGGAGGGCCTCATCTCAATTGTCAGTGACCTGTCAACTCAGGTGAAGTCCTTGACACTTCAGGTGGCGGCAATAAAGACCTTCGAGTCTCGCCAATATGACATGTTGCCACTGAGGTTACAACCACCGTGACCACCAGTGCCCCCGCTATGTCCCCGGCTTGACCAAATTTCAATGGTCTCGCTATTCCTGTAACTGGAGAGGGTCCATGAATTGAAGGTCTCCAGTCCCCTCCAGGGTTCTAACTGGTACTCCCACCTGTACCAGAATTCTGGGAGTCTCTTGTTCGGAGTGGACTTCTTGCCTCCTCGTCTGTATCATCAACTAACCGTTTTATTCCACCAGAGACTTCAGCAAGTGGACAAGGGGAACAGTTCTCGGGTGACCAAGCGACGTCCAGCAGACTGGAAAAGGCTCCAGCAGCTACGGCTGAAGCAGTTCATGACAAGACAGGAGCTATCCCAAAGCGTAGATGCCGGCCAAAGACACCACCAGATCAGCCATACCCGAAACATTGACCTTGTCTCAGGAGTCAACCAGAAAAGATTCTGGTAGCGAGACATCTGGTGACACTTCCAGCTCTTTTCCCAGTGTCAGCTCAATTGACACTGTCTCCACCAACCATGTTCAATTCCTCCAGACAGACTGCCATCTGTCTGATCTGCTCAAGGCCCTCGACTCCAGGAATCTTCCACCTAGAAACTGGCCACAGTTTTGCATGATTCCTAAGGGATTTTGAGGCCTACTGCGCCAGTAGATATACCGCAGGAAGCTCTGGCCGGAGGACCGCTGAGCTAGGAAAGTTCCTGAAGGGGGAAATCAAATAAGGCTTTCTCGGGAATAAGGGTCCGGAGATCTTATACCACTACATGAAGGAACACCTCGACTGATGTCGAGAAGCCCGAGAGAGGAGTGATGCAGGGGGGAAGGCCACCTGTGAAGAGGGTGAGCTGCTGAAGAATTATACCGTCAGGTTGGCCTCAATGTACAGGTCGGCATATCCTCGGAGTAGCTTGGACCGGAGAGAGCCGAGTCTCTGGCCACTATTAATGTCTCCGATGGCCTTTAGTCCACCTGGCAGGATGTTCTACACCTGTTGAGTGTACTCGATGAGGCATCCCGTCAGCATAGCCAGAAGGCAGAGGACTTGGCCATTAGTCGTTTGGGACAGTCATGGCACGGCTCATATACCAACAAGGTTGCCATGGCTGCCCCAAACTGTTCAACTGTACCTACCGAGTGTAGCCACGCACTCCTCCTCGACCTGTACCCAAACCTGCACCTGTGGAAGTGACCCTGACACTATCATGCACCCCGGATAGATCTCCTCAGTTCAAGAGGAGATACTGTACTTGGTGCAAGAAACCAGGTTATGTCGTGGATGAGTGTCGGAGACGCCTCAACCTGTGCCTTCGCTGTGGTTCGGCCAACCATCATATCACACAGTGTGGGCAACAGGCGCCTCTGATGCAGCCACTGCCCACAGCCCTGGGAGGGAGACCACCTCCATCCAGACTCCTAATAGGTGGAGGGTAGTACCAGTGAAAGTTACTCCGACGCTGTCGTCCTACACTGGTTCGACCAGTAGCAGGGAGATCCGAAGTGGGAGCGAGTCCAATGCTTCTTCCCGGATTGTTGAGAAGAAGAAGAAGAAGAAGAAGAAGAACTGAGGAGTATCATAGGGCGTTAAACACCAGACCTTTGGTGTAGATGATGGGGCTGCATCAAAGGAGGGTGAGTGCTAGGAAGCTTGTTTCTAGTATTCTGGTGGCAGCCTCGTAAATTTCAATTTCCAGGGTTACGCCTCAACCTGAGAAGGTCATTGGGCATCCAATGACTCCTTCAGGATTGGCCAGTGATAACCTGTCCTCGACACTGTCCAAAGCTTCCCAAACTGACTCCTCCACGGAGGAAGCAGGAAATGAGGCTGTATTGAAAACCGTTCATAAGGTAAACCTGGCGCAGTTGACTCCTGTACCACTAATGGTTATCCCAGTGACCATGTCGGAGTTTCCATCAGGAGCGTTAGATGCTCTCCTCGACTCTGGAGCTAAGGTCAACCTCCTGTCATCGAGTGTAATGAAGGATTACCAGCTGCAGATGGCCACCGACACCATTGATCTGAAGGGTTTAGGGCAAACAGGACCTAAGACCTTAGGTACAGTCCTGTTGACCCCTAAACTGCATTGTATGATACATTCAACCCGAGTGTGTTCCATGTAGTGCCTTCAGGGACTATGGCTGACCATGTAGTGCTTGGTTACCAGTTCTTGAGAGCAAATGGGGTGATAATTGACAGAGCCTGAAATCAGCTGAGCATTGGCAGTACTCCCCAAGATCCTCTTTGGAAGTACTATGTCCCTACGCACTTGAGGTCCACGCTGCCGATTCAATCAGGATTGCCAGTATTGAGCTAGTACTCGTTGTTGTTGCTGTAGACATTACTAAGGGGCTTGACATGTCTTTTAGGTGCCCTGCTTGTCCAACCAACTCTTGGCTGGAGATGTATTATGATGGCAACATCATGACTCCTGATCTGTAAAGGAAAGCTACATCGATCCCTGGCATCCTAGAACTGAAAGATGGGAAAGCCTCAGTTTTAATCAAGGGTTTATCTGAAGGAGCTGCCAAGATCAAGAAGAGTGATCTCTTGGGGATGGTGTTCACCATGTCAATGGTGGATGCTCCTCTATCCTGCCCAATAGCACAAGAGTGCAACCTTACACCTGAACCGAGCGTACTGGAAGAGATAGACAATCTGTCCATCTCTGATGAACTGGACTCTTCTCAGAAGGACCAGTTCTGTCAAAGGGTTTGACGTCATCTTCCGGTCATCAGTACTAGTGACGATGATGTGGGAAAGTGCTCGAGCACACCAATACGCATCCACCTGTATGACGAAACACCCATTTATCCGAGGGTTCGACGGTTTGCAAAACCTGTTGCTGACGCCATCGAGAAACAGTGCAAGGAGTTGCATGAACTGGGTATTATTGAACCCAGCATCTCTCTTTGGTCTTCCCCCGTTCGAAAAAGGACAACAGTACTGTATACGGATGTGTGTGGACTACCATAGACTGAATAAGGTGACTGTGTCTACTAAGTTCCCAATGCCAAACATGGCAGACTCCATATTTGGGCTACAAAGAGTCAAATTCTTTACAACCCTTGACCTGGTTCGTGGATCCTGCCAGTTACTGTTGGCAGAGGACAGTAAAGAATACACGGCATTCTCTACCATCTTTGGACACTGGTAGTTCAGATGCTTATCGTTTAGACTGAAGAATGCACCTGCAGTGTTCCTTAGAGAAATGCAGATTATTCTCCAAGAGATTTTGAAAGCCAAGGTGGTTGTTTACATTGATGAGATGTTGATCCTTGGGCGTTCTTTCGAGGAACACCTGAAACTGGTAGAACGAGTTTTAACTACTCTCCAGAAGCACAGACTCAAGATAAAACTTGGTAAGTGTTCTTGGGTTCATGACGAGGTCAAGTATCTTGGTCATCTGGTTTGACGTTCTGGTATGCATAAGTTGCCAGAATACACCCAGAAAGTGGAGGACTTCCCTAAACCTACCACTGTGCATAAGCTTAGGGATTCATGGGACTGGTAAACTTCCAACAGAAGTTTATCCTTATGTGCTCACAGATAGCTAAACCGATAAATCCTGAGGGACCAGAAAACTGAAATGAACTGCAGAAATGAACTTGGACTGTGCCTTTGTGAGCTTGAAGGAACTGATCAAGGAGGACATTATGTTGTCGTACCCTGACTACTCCGCTGATGGTAAACCCTTGGAGTTATTTGTTGACACTCCGGGTGAGGGTGCTGGTGCTTGTCTGTGCCAGGAGTCCTTGGAGCATCCCTGGGAGCATTGGGTGGTAGCGTACGACTACATGATCTTCCTTGATTGCGAGACCCATTAATCTACCATTGAGTGTGATGCTCTGCGATGGGGAGTGAAAACCTTCAGGGTTTTCCTCTATGATTAGTTCTTCCTGATTCATTCTGATCACCGTCCCCTGATGTATCTTCATGACATGAAGATGGTGGATAGTCATTTAGCATGGACACTGGAGGAGCTGTCTGAATTTAACTTTCTTGTTAACTACTGTCCATGTGATCAGAATGCCACAGCAGACTGGTTATCCTGCTGGCCTGCATTAACTGACTGTTTGCTTGCAACTGAACTTGCCACTCCCACGTTGCCTACTGGACTGGCCTTGTATAAGGAAGTTCGTGGTGGTCCAGATTCTCTCATAGAATCCTTGGAGCTAGTCCTGAACTGCTAGACGGAAGGGTCAGGTGTTGCACCAGACTCTCAAAGAGTCCTGATACTATAACTGAAACTCAGAGCAGTCCAGGACTTGTAGACAATAGTCCGACTTCCTCTGAAGTCTCAGAGAGTTCTGGTTATAATAGTGATGATGACTCCTATGGTGTGGCTGTAATAGATGCCGGTCGACTAGGCTTCAAACTGGACAAGACTAGCAGGAACAGGATCAAGGCAATGTGTTTTCCAGGTACAGACCCAGCTTTGGAGATGGTCTAGGCAGCGTCTAACCAATTGAACCTGGAAATCTGGGTCCATTGGGGTCCCACTTGTCCTGTAGTCTATCGTGAACCATCCATGACTGAGCCTCAGTGAGTGCATCTTCAGTGTCTGTCAGGACTGCATTTTAACCCTCTGACCGAGATCCGTAATATCCCTCCAACTGATGTGATTCTGAGCCATAAGACGGAGGTCAAATCTCGAGTGCCTGATGCTGAGGACTTGGTCGCTGATGACCAGGAAGCACCAAAGGATTGTCCTATAATCCAGTATGTAACTGAAATGGCACCTTGTCAGTCCAGTTGTACGCATGTGTCTCAATACTCAACAGTAGGGAATGATACAGGAAACCTTATTTTGTGCGCTTGTTGATACAGGAGCACATGTCTGTCTTGTAAATGAGTCTGTACTGAGCCAACTTGGCATAGAGTACCAGGTACTGTAAGGAGAAGAGTTAGAGGGGTTGACCGGTACCTGCACCAGCATTCTAGGAAACGACCAGTTAGAGGTGAAGTGTCCTTCCGGGTGGAGACTATCGCTGTTTAACTATTTGGTGGTAGCTGCCAAAGATATTATTAACCTTTGTTTTGTTCTTGATAGGAGTCTACTGGACGCAGCCTACAAGACACTGGATTCACCCCGAGAACAGTTGGTGTATGACCACACTAATGTTCTTCAATTGTATCTAAAGGTACTTTAAGTCTCCCCACTGCGTACCGAGGCCACTTTTATGAAGGTGACTGACCCTGAACCTGGTGGCCAAGATCCAAGGAGATCATCAACAGATCCAATCTGTCATCAAAATGATCTACTTTGGGGTTCCCGAATATCGAGTTCCATGCTCCTATCTCCCCTATACGAGATGTTGGTCTGACCTGGAAGTGCACCAGGGTTGACTAGGGAAGCGGAACCCAGACGGCTCAGTAGTCCCGGTAGTCACCTTCTATGTCCTGATAGACCTAGTTGCCGAGACATATCTCCAGAATGCTTACTGGGGGATCGAGAAAATGACTGCAATGCTCTGTCAACTTGTTTGGGCACAAATCTTTGATTAGTGTAATCAGGGATATGTGCCGCACTTGTTGGGAATGTCAGACTTGTAAGGTTTCAAGGGAGGTGGTTGCCCCACCAACCTTGAAAATAGTGACCTCTTCTCCTTTTAAATTGTTTACTATGGACCTTGTGAGTCTCCCAACAACCAGTACTAGTTTTATTGGGTGTCTGATGTTAGTTGACCATTATTCCAATTGGGTGACGGCAGTAGCCATAAAAAATAAGAAGAGCAGTACAATATGCCAGGTGCTTGAAGACAAAGTTTTTCCTGTTATACCTTGTGTTCCACTCCGGATATTGACTTATAACGGCCCTGTGTTTATTTTCCAGGAATTTACTGAATTGTTGGAGCGGTACAATGTTGTAGATGTGAAAACAACTT
Organism: Palaemon carinicauda; assembly: GCF_036898095.1. Classification (NCBI taxonomy): domain Eukaryota; kingdom Metazoa; phylum Arthropoda; class Malacostraca; order Decapoda; family Palaemonidae; genus Palaemon; species Palaemon carinicauda. The sequence continues at coordinate 69,927,593 of NC_090733.1, forward strand.
CGAATAAGCGCTCTAGTAATGGTGCAGTGGAGCGGGTGAAACGTACCATTGAGGAGTTACCGAAGGTGATTTCTGGGGAATCTCAGAAATGGGACCAGTACTTATCCCGAGCAGTTCTCAGCTACAATCATTCCCACCACACTGAGATTGGCTGTACTCCAGCTGAGAACATACTGACGGGTGCTCACGATGTTGATAGTATTCTGCTGCTGTCAGCAGAAATGAGAGACCCATGGGCTGAAGGACATCCTCGGTACAAACCGTTTAAGGAGAGTTCTCTGGTTCTTAAGAAGGTGCACCAGTTGAGACACCTGTCGAACAAGCTCATCCCTTGGTTTGAGGGGGGTATTCCGTGTAACTAAGGTGCATGAGAATAGGGTCACCAATGAGCTGCAGAGACTGCCCGATGGTGAACTGGTAAAAGATCACCATATCCAGTTATAGGCCTGGCTTGAACTTCAAGTCTGTCTTAGGAGGCACTTTCTTTGGTATCCAAAGGGTCCTGATACTGTAACTGAAACTCAGAACAGTCCAGGACTTGTAGATAATAGTCTGACTTCCCCTGAAGTCTCAGAGAGTTCTGGTTATAATAGTGATGATGACTCCTATGGGGTGGCTGCAATAGATGTATCATAACTTTTGTCCTGACATTGTAACAAGTCCTGACGACAAAGGAAAAGTTACTGTCCTCCTAGAACTATTACTCAGCCTAAGCCCATCCTTAAGTCAGCTAATACATATAAGAGGAAAAGAGCACTGGATGCCTGGTTATATCGCCCAGAAAATTTTGATGAGACTCCTTTATAGCAGCCTGATTCTGTTTGAGATCGTATGGTCCTCCAACTGTGGGAGAACAGCCCCACTGAAATGTGTGAAATCCCAATTTTGACTCCCGAATTGGTGGTTCCCTCTCCTGGGCTCAAATTTCCAACACCCTGATTCTTAGCCTCCTCTTTCCGAGAGGAAGGTGTCGTTCATCCTCCAGGGAAGTTTCCAGCATTCCATTGCTGGGACCACTTTCTGCTGGCTCCAAGAGTTCCAGTCAAAAATGGTTAAGACCTGCTAGTGTAGAAAGCCCTGCTTCTGACTAATCAGTGGCCATTTATCCTGATTATGTCTTTCTTTGTTTTTTGCCACCCGATAGTGACGACCAACTGTTGCCTGAAAATCCCACCTCTAGTGGATTTAGTCCCCCATGGACTAGGTCAAAAGGTCCTGTTCCTTATCTACCTTTAGTTCAGCCTCGAGTTATGGAGTGGAGGCCTTGTCTAACTGACCAAACGAATACTACAGAGAGGGAGCTGTCCTCAATTACTGAGTCACTTCAGAATACAAACCCTTCCGACATTCTGAAGGTAGATTAAAACACTGCTCGGAACTTGAGGCTGAAGTGGCACAGTCAAGTGTATTTTACCTGGACCCGACAGTTCTGTTTGGCTCTTCTTTAACAGAGCTTTGCTATAAGTCATCACCTGATTTCTCGGGATTTTCATTGTCCTCTTCTGAGTTTAAGGATTCTGTCTCTGGTCCGCATCAGAGTATTTCGATAACCCATAGATATCAACTGTTGTGCGAGGTCATCGGTCAGTTAAAGACATCCCCTTTGTATCTGGAGAGTCGCCGGCTTAGCCTGTCTCCAGTGCTGCGAGAGATTAACATGGCTTGCCAGCATATTGCTGAATCCCAGCGCATGTCCTGAAACAGAATTTTGAGACTCAGAAGAAGAACTAAAAATCTTCCACTGAATTAATCCCTGAGAAGAAGTTTTTTATTTCAAGGTTTTGTATAGTACAGTAATTACTTTTTTATTAGTTATTTTTTATTCCCACATTGGAGTAGTTGAAAGGATTATGTGGGGAAAACTGTATTGAGTCATGGTTTGTTTAATTGTTTTATTATTTGTTATAACTTTTCTGTGACCGTGACAAAGTTCTATTAGATTCAGTAAATTTTTATTGTACTGTATTCTTTAAAATTAATTTTGGACTAAATTAAATGTCATTTTTCTTTTTCCAGGATAGTTTTATGACTGTATGCCTGTAATACTGTAATTTTGACTGTAATAACTATTGTGATGTAATGTAAATGTATGTTTTTGGAGCATTGTTGGTAGGAATGGGTGATAACCTAATTTTCAGTTTTTATCGTATAATCCTAACACACTTTTTTTTTTATATCATGAAACTGTCAGATGATGTACCTAATGTAATCTGTATAATTGGATAAGTGGGTGAAGGGATGGATGATGAGTTAAATTTCTTTTAGTTGATCATCCTACCTCTCTATTGGATTTTTTTTTTTGTAAAGTAATATATAGTCACTTAAAATGTACAGAGTTGGTGTAGGGCATTGTTGCTTGTCATGAGGAATTTTGAGATGGACTGAAGATCTAGTGGGGGGGGGGGGGATGGGAAAAAATGCATGGGACAAATGCAAATTATTTCTAGATTTATTTCTTATTATCACTTTCATGTTTAGGTTATATTTGTACAATCCATTACTGTATTTCATATATATTTTGTGTACAGTTTATTTTCTTCTCTCCAGTCCATCACTAGAAAATTCTTCTTTTTGTTACGAAGCAACGGTGCACTACAGCAGGGATCATATGCTAGACAGTTATTATGAGATGAAGATTGTCAAAAAAAAGTGGGTCACTTGGATAAATTATCAAAATAAAGAAATCTGTATTGAAGCCTATTAAAGATAGGGGGCGTGAGTGATTACGATTACCCTCTGCATTTGATGCCCATTGATTTTCAATCCAGTTATCATGCACGGTATCAGTCCTTACATTAGAAAAAAAAATTAATACCCTGCCAAAAAAAGGGCACTGTAGAAGAATTGGAAAGTGCTACATGAGGGCAAGCAACGATTTACTGTGGGGGATTCCTAGGATATTACTGCAGTGGGCACTTTAGTGAAAAGAAAAAAACAACGCATTTGTCTCCATTATTAGAAGGTAGTCGGAGATTTATGTCGAGACCCTGTTGATTCACTGTATTGGTCGTGAACCACAATGTTATGGGGTTCTCTATTAAGCTTGAAGTTTTCTTATGTCACCAGTATGGAACTTTGTCTTGATCATGTTGACCTTGACCAAAAAGGCTTTGTCTTGATCCTAACTGCCAAGGCTGGCTTCTGTTAACATTTTAGTTTTGTATCTGGAACCTAATGGGATGGGAATATGAAGGAGGCTTTTTTGTAGTTTATATTACTTTTATGTGTGACTGACTGAGTACTGTAACCTGTTCTGATGAATTGTATTCATATGTGTACAATATGTGAATGGTTTATTCTTTCAAAGCATTTTATAGTCCAGTTAGTGTAAGACTGAAGTGAAGAGGGATACTAATTTTTATCCTGCAATAGAAATTTTCGTATTGATGTACAACCTTATTCTTTTCTTCATAGTTGAATAGATTTGTGTTGTTGCTAATCCTCTTTCAATATACTTCCTCAACTAAGATATTCCCTGTTCCAGCCTGAGGATTTTTTCTTTGTAATATTATTTTTTCCTCCCCTAATGTTTGTAGTGTTCAAATAACCTAAAATACAGCTGCTGCTATTTATATCGGACTCCATGCATGCCAGTAATAAGTGAGAAGGCATATATCTAGAATAATATTAAGCAACTATACAGTTCTAGCTGGGACCCCTTGCCCAGTATAAAATCAAGGGGTGGTGCCCAGTGCCCAGTTCATCCTTGATTGTTTACTTTTTTGCCCAGATTTCTGGGTATTCCACTGTTTTATCTTTTTGTTTAATGAACGTTAGAGTGTGGTCCGCATTCGGACACTGGGCCGTCTGCGTGCTACCCCTGGCCACAGTCCGCAAACCACTACAACATTATTCAGTTTGCTTTTACGCACATGTAATGGATATTGCTTCACTTCTTTATTTGTAATGTATGGTAATGATTTGAATTTGTGTGTAAGCTTGTGAAATTATTTCAAGCTCGGTAATGTTCTAAGGCATTCTACACCTTTTATAGGGTCTGACAGTAGACGAAAGTGCCAGAGGAAAATGTTTAATGTACTTTATGTAATTCATAATGTTCGTTTAAAATCTAAATGAAATTACTAAAACGTAGAATGTAAAGGGGTTTTATTTGTAATTATTTATTTCTGATAATCTAATATCATTAAATTAATTATGAATGTATAACTATTCAAATATAGAATGCATTATAAAATTCAAAATGGGAAAAATACCTTGAAGTTCCAGCGACACATCAGATCAGCATAAGTGCCAACTCAGTTGGAGTCAAGAGCTCAGGGAACCTAAATTTACGATTCCAAGTCTCTCTTGTAAACTTTGTTATGTATTATTGTAATAATGTACTGTATTACCTCAAATGTTACGTGTATTGAGCGCAACATTGCATCATATTGCATTGATAAAACATGATATAAATTGTACATAACTGAAATAATGTATTTTGATATTAGGGTTCAAGCATTTATTGATTACCTCAAAGATAGGATGTGATTCTTTCTACTTTTGTACTGGAGTAGGATTTGGGTCTTTTGAGAGCGATGTTCTATTGTTTGCTCTTATGTTTTGGTTTTTGAGATTGTTTATGAAACGCTCGACAGAGAAAAATTGGCGATATCGGAAGGGACAAACAACATCACTAACTCATGGATAGTTACTAATAATTATTCACTCATTTTCAGGTGAGTAATATGCTGAAATCGCAAGACGATTTACAACCTACTTAACACTTTATTTCTCTCATTCTAAGTTGTTGGCTGCCTAAAGTTACTTTGCTTGGTGATTGCAAGTAGGTTAACTTAGTAACAATAAAGTAATCGTAAGTTCTGCATTTCTTGTTCCTCCATTGGTATCTAATTTGGACTGCAGTGGTTAGGTAGCCTATATGTACTACTTTTGTGAGTGTCCTATCTCTAAATGAGTGTTTAGCCTTCTGTACCTAATAACTCGGAATCTGAAAGTGTATGAAGAATTGAAAATTGTGATTCTACCATAAAATAAACAATATTCCTTAGCAATCAACAAGAATTTACTACACTTAGTATAGCAGAGAAGAAGAGACTTCCCAACATGCTTAAGGAAGGGAGAAGGTATACGGATGCAGGGTGCCATTATAGCATTAATGAATCTACTGTTCGCTGTATCCAGTGGGACGTAAAAATATAAGGGCAGCTGCAAATATGACTCTTAAAAGTGTGAAAAGGGTGGTAACTTCCAACAAAAAGACTATCGCTAGAATGGAGTCTGCATAGAATATGATTTGCAATACGGGAGTCCAGATTGTCTATTAAAGATATAGTACTATGTATTCAAAATTTGTGACTAAACAGTCTTGGACATAGCTACTTTTTTGGTTTTGGACGAATATGAAGCTTTCAAACTTGAGTTAATCAGCTTATAAGGTTGCGCAAGGTTTGAAAAGACAATAATTCCTCACTTTCAAAGTCTATCAGTGTTTTCTTCCTGCTCATCTTCCTGTAATGCAGGTTCAATAAAAAAAAAATCAGCAGATTTCTCAGTTTCTTTACCTGGAGATAGGGGGGACTCACTTTTGGCAATAAATGCACTAGTGTCAACATTTACCCAGCTGAGTTAATGGCCAAGCTTGTAAGCAAACGGTGAACAATGTCATCTGAAGCCTCATGCAAACAATCAGCTTTAGTTGAAGTTTCTTTCACCCCATCAGAATTTAGTGGAATCATACAATATGCCACACGACCCACATAAGTTATACAGGGTTCTTCAGGAGTGCTTACTGTAAGGGGCAAAGGGATATTAGGATTGCAGCATGGCAAGGGTTTAGCAGCAGAAAGATTTAAAGTAATTGAGGAATTCCAAGCTCTGTGAGAGAATTTCTAATCTGTACTGCACAGCAAACTTTTAGAACCCTTCCTGAAAGAAACACTATCACAACTGGACTTAATTTGGGAATTTAGATTAGGCTTTGCAACTGGATGGATAAGAAAAGAATTCGTTTCTAAGAGGGGATTGATTTGACTTTTGAATTTTAACAACTGAAGCTAGCAATATCAAGAGCTTACGAAGTTTGTCCATATCGAAAGTTTCCCGATTATATAAATTGTCTAAGGGTGCAGGCATGTCATTATTGTTGTCATAACGCTGTAATCAATTAGCCTAATCTTCCCTGGTTTAGGTTTTTTCAGTTTTGTGATTTGAACTGTTTAACTTGATCAGCAAAAATCGAAATATAATTTTCCACGAGATGTTATTCAAATAACAGTAATGTCCCAAACATGAAACACAAAGGGAATGCAGTTCATGATCTCCAAGAAAGAATTCCTGTACACATTCAACTCAGTATTTTCAAACAAAACCAGGGGAAGACATCTTAATACACAGCAATGAGCAACTAATCTCGAGAGCATCTGAACTTAAGCGAATTGACGGTAAAACTGGAATGACATAGAGTACCTTATGTGGCAGTCCTGGCGTTTTTGCCATTTACTGCTGAAGTGTTCCCTTTTTTACTAAAGGCAAACATTCATTGAAGAAAGTCAAGGGGATAATATATGATTTTTTAGCTTAACTTGTGCTGATTAAACTGAGCTTCTGGAGAAGCAGTGACGTGAACAGCAGGGGAGGTTCATAGAAATGAAGAGATCCTGTCCACATAAGCACCACCTGTTATGATGACGATTTATGCAATTGGGCTATATTGCCTGGCAATGGAGACGATGAGGTAATTCAGAGGGAAAACCCTGTATTTGCGTACAAGTGAAATTTGGAAGAGGCAGAAAAGCAAAATGAATAAAAGGAGTGGGAACATAAGCATGCAGAAGTATAAAGCAAATGCAGCTAGGGCTGAAGGAATACTGCCAAGAACCTTGAGTAATGACTACAATGCACAACATGAGCTGCACTAATGGCACAATCTCCCTAAGGAGCACCCCTTGTTAGTTCTTAAAACTTTTGGCTTCCATGTAATCTATATTACACAAAATCAGAGGATCAATTACATTTTCTATTCTATTCATAGCCTTTGGAGTGTCATAAAATATTTCACAAATGAATATCAAGTGGATTATTCATAAAATGATTCAACAACAAATATGAATAAAAAGTTATCTGTAATCATTTAGTTCTAGATAATCAAATTCTACACCAATAGAGTATTATAGTATATCATTCACAGTAAATAATCATGAAATCACAGTCATACTGGAATAAAAAAGTAATAATGACATTTTAAACAAAGAATGTCCTAAACAAATCTAATCCATTATTAGCATAACAAATTCTTGAAAAATTCAATTGTAAGTTTAATTAATTGTTATACAGAAACAAAATAAACTTCGTAAGGATAATTCTACTTACCTTTCCCTCCATTTGCTTTTCTTTTTTGCTCTCTACGCTTTCTTCTCTGATTAAGCCATGTAAGTTTATAAGCCCTCACATTAGCACCCACAAAATATTTAGTATTCTTAAACACCTGGACTGTAATCTGTTAGAGATAAAGTAAATGCAAAAATAAAATCAATATTTTTGGTTAGGATTACAGTATGCTTCTACATATCCAAATATTTCTAAATAATAAAAGATAAAAAGCAATTTCTCTTTGAACTTAATCAGCATTATTTTGCATATTTTGTAAATACTGTATTTAGTTCTCATGAAAGACTTTGACATTATCATTAGATTTCAGATGTTTGTAAAACAGAGGTTTGTGACTTTAATGTTATAATAAAGTGAAGCATCTAAACGTGCTTTATACTGCAAAGGTGGTTATTAAGTAGCAAACATATTAAAAAGTATCGCTATATCAAATTGATTGTATTATCATTGTATAATGTCTGCCCCAATGCGAGTGAGGAAATGCATCAATATTGTTTAAAACTGGTTCATTAAAATAATCTTTCCAGAATATTTTCACCTTTGTTTCGGAAAAATTTAAATAGAGGTCAAAAGCACATCCAAATCTAGTTAACCAAGGATTAACCAAAGAACCCCCTCCTCTACCTTCATAATGGAATCAGCCGCATTCGACTCCTCAATCCCCTGCCACTGAATGAGTTTCCAAAAGATACTTTCCTGAAGAGGGGAAAGCCCAATTAGGTTCCCATTTGTGGTTTGCTTATCCAAAGGTCCAAGCACTACAGGCTCCTCAATGTGAGCAGAGGGAGGAGCTGGAGGAACAAGGATCCCCAAAGAACTGGAGAGTTCTTAGAATGAACTGCCATAGATGGAGCAGACAGAAGCCTCAACCATTTGAGCGGTAGGAGAGGGGTCTTCAGAGGCCAAAGGCTGACAAAACACCAGGGGGGGTGCCTAGAACCAAATCCATGGGGATCACCCAACAGGTGCATCTCTGTGGGACCCTAGGGTAAGGCAGTGTACTCTTCAGGGACCAAATTATATTCAGACCTAAAATCTTTGACTTGGTAAGAATCTGGTTTGCTGCAGTTCCATGACTGAAACCCCTTACTGATAAGTCTCCTGCTTTTGGGCAGTAGAGATCTCAGAGTTCCTTGTAAGGTATGTTTTCTGTAAAGCGAGAGATCTGGGTAAAACTCTTCGTTCAGACAGAGAGGTATCTCAAGCTTTGTCACCCTTGTGTCATTTTTTAGGCAGCCTCAACCCACTGCAAGCATGACATTACTAGGGTTTGGCAGGGTTATCACAATCCAATTGGATACATTTAGGTTTACAGGCAGCAATCTGTAATAAGATACTATCTAGCCCAACCAAAATATGGTGGTAGGTCTGCTTTCCCCCACTCCTGGGAAAAATGGTTCATTCTTTAACTAATTATTATCAAAAGGAAGAAATTAACCAGCCCAATGAGTCAAACTCGATTCTTAAAGAGCTTGGCCAGTTAAATTCAGAAAAAAATATTATTCATATTAATGCTAAAAAATATATAAAACAAAATATATAGTAAACACAATGGGATAAATTTTTTAATAAATAGAAACTTATATCTTATCTATAAAGCCTGTTTCGTAAAAAAGTTAAAATCTTGAAACAATACAAGGTCGATAAAACACTAACTAATTACTCCATAGCACTAATCGGTGAGAGGATCGTGATGCACAGGTTATGTAAATTCAATCAGGTTAATTCTACCCTAAAAATGCAGAAGAGGAACTTACCCTCCCCCTGACTACCTCAAATCGAGGATGTGAGTATTGAGTGTCTGGAGCCGAGTGTCTGAATTGAGAGGCCCAGTAAAGCCCCCTAGCTGAGGGAGGAGAGAGGGGGGAAGAGAAACCTCAGAGCTACAGAGGAGGAAGACCCCCACTACTGTATAAGGCCAAACCCAACCAGCAGTTGATCAGAGACAAGATCTAATAATATATTGCTTATTCATATCACTAAATCCAGTAATAAATTATACATGTATGTGTATAATGCAGGAGAGGAGAGGAGGCCCTAGGAAATTAAATGAAAAAATTCTTTATTTCTATATTCACCTATGTTTATATTGCTCCTTCTCTAGAAGCTACCTTTCTTGACATCCGCCCATAGAATTTCATACAAAAATGTACCATTTTCTTTCCTTTCTAAATATACATGCCTCCAGTAAAGCAATGGAACAATCTATCGGTTAATTAAAAAATAAAATACTAGATGTTTTCCCATTATTCATTTTCGAAAATTACCTACTCCTTAACATATCAAATAAGTGAGAAGGCAAATGGGCACATATGAGCTACTGTATGAAAATTTGGTGAGTAGAGAAGAATTTATTAAATTTCTGTTTATTTCTATGAACCTCTCCTGATGTTCACATCCATGACTCCCACACTCTGATGGAGGTGGGATGCCAGTGAAGGAAAGATAGGTCAACAAAAAATGTAAATGTACAACATAATCAAAATTGTAGACTCAATAGGACTAGATTTCAATGGGAATTATTTCATAAAACCATTTAAAATACAGGGTTCGAGATGGTTTTTCCATCCTTATTTTAAATACTGAAAAGAAAATTTATATCTTGCTTGCATTAAAAAGAATTCAAGAGGGCCACTACAGATGTCACTATAGAACCTAAAGGACAAAAATACTAATTAGAAAGTCAGGATTCTTCAATATATTGTCTATCAACCCCCAAACTGGTTTGTTACTGAACTGTCTAAAATTCTTATCAAAAAACCTTTCTGCAAAAATTAAGATAGGTAAGTTCATTCCTAATGTCTAGATCATTAATTTTCGAGGCTTTCCCTTGGACAGTGGACAAATTGACATTTTCTTTTGGTGACGGATGAGGTTAAGTAATGACACACGAGTGAAGACATTGTTAAGGTCTGCCCTATCATCACTGGTTAGTAGGCTTTTAAAATGAATTACCTGGACTTATTCTACTTTATGTAACCCGCAACTAAAGGAAATCGGTAGCGATTAACCATTTTCTGAAGTTAAAATTTTCATACTAATCATATATCTTTAAATACAAAATATACCACGGGGAATAACAGAAATAATTAAGTTCTTTGTTAAACTAATCTTCAAGATCCATGTCAAAAGGTAACAATGCAGGAAACCGACTGCAATTTTGGAAGAAATTGGTAATAATCTGCCTAGTAGGGTAAAAGGCTTTTTCACTAAGCAAACTTGAAATGTCTGCCTTACTCTTTATTTAGGATAGTTCATAAAACTCGGGAAAAATTAACTATGTATTTTCTATTTCATTTGGCTTTCTCAAACAGTTTATCTTAAATGGTAATTTAAAATCATCTTAATCTATTTAAAAAATCTTACTACGGTCAGCCGTAGTTATTCACGGGTTCTATCTTCACAGATTCGGTTATTGTTGATACAGAGAACTATATAACCTATTAAATAAAAAATCCCGTATTCGCAGTTTTTCAATAAGTATTCTTGCAGCCCATTGATTTCCTACTGACTTTGCTCCTTCGCACATGGCATGCTTCATGCCATTTCCCTCTCCACACAGCACAACATCCCATATCTTGGTGACCCAGCTTCACTATCGGATCGTCTTTCCTCGCATGTGCATCTTCCGCTTCAGTCTTTTTGTGCAGAATCATGTTGTGATGTTAAATACCTGTACATAGCCAGTGTGTTTATAGTGATTTAAGTATAAAATGAGATATGTATCGCCTTAACCAAACCTTCGACAGCTCAAGAGTTGCTTCATGCTTCAGAGTTATTGTGTAGAACTTTGTAAGTAAACAGTTAATGGTATTGTACTGATAGTTTTTCTTTTAAATTTTATTGTGTTTGTGTCTTCATAATGTATTATTGTTATTGTTATATTAACTAATGTACAGTACTGTATACAAAATACCATACTTTACAGTAATAATGTAGCTACAGCCTACATATAAGATGAGTTGAGCGGTTCAAGTCAACCTACCGAAAACAGGGATCACTTATCAGCGTTACTTAACTAAGCTGTAATGAAGTGATTGTACTGTATCAGTGAGTGTTATTAGATAGGATCAACAGTGTTTTGCGTTACAGTGAGTATTACATGTATGTATAAGTGGCAATGACTCATGTTATGTATATGGTAAGTCATGTGTGTACATGTACTATACACTTATTGAAATGTGTTCATTTATTATTGCAATACTTATACCCTCATAGAAACCAAGTAAAAACAATATTAGGCAGTACAGTGGGTTACTTTAGTGAGTAGTTGACTGTCCATAGGCAATGGGCAATGAGTTAGGAGTTAACCCATCCTAGGGCAGCAAGTATTAATATATTCTTGTTTTTCACACCGTCTCTGTTACCTAAACTTTCAGCGAATAAGGATGGGTGACTGTACACTGTTTTCAAAATGACTGAAGTGTATGAGATAGTGAGTCACTAAACAATACATTTACCTTAGGAGAGAAAGGAAATGGGTTAATGGTCTTTCCCAAATTGCTCAGACTTATGATAAAGTGGTGAGTTTCCTCTGTCTTTGCATAGATATTTCGAAGAAATGTAAAATGCTTTGACGATCCTATCAACCAATTCACCAATAAAGGTAGCTCTTCTTCTAAAGATGCATCTATAAACAATCATGAGACTCCATTCTGAATTAGAGTGAAGACAATTACAATCTAAAGACACCAAGATGAACCTTATTCAATCCTCTATTTTCCATCTAATTTGGATCATGAAGAAAATTAAAATATCCTCCCATATTTTTAATTCAAAGAAATAAAATTATATTCTGAGTCACCAGCCTTAGAATGCATTCACAGGAATCCTCATTATGCAATACAGATGACTAAAAATTCTTGATGAGCATTGGCTGTGCTGCAGTATCATCAAACAGAAGCATTAGTATTGGTATTTATGTCCGGACTAGTAGCAATTATATTAACAATTAACATGATTAAAATAACTGAAGATGTACTAACTCTTAAATTATTCAGGTTCAAGAAGTGTCATAGAAGCCCCCAAAGGTTACACACACAAGAACCACCTGGCATTACATATTAAAGAGCTATTTGACAAATTTTATTCATTCAGGGTAAATATTGCAACATGCTGGATTTCTGCTTGTGTCGGAGTTGATGGTAATGAAAATGCAGATGCTACGGCTAAATGAACAATAAATTTATCACAACTTGACATTAAGCCCCCTGTTAAGGATTAAAACTATATTATTATTATTGTTGTTATTATTACTACTATTATTATTATCCTTATTATCATTACCACTTGCTAAGCTACAACCGTAGTTGGAAAAGCTGGATGCTATAAGACCAGGGGCCCCAACATGGAAAATAGTGAAGAAAGGAAACAAGGAAAAATAAAATATTTCAACAACAGTAATATCATTAAAATAAATATTTCCTATATAAACTATAAAAACTTTAACATAATAAGAAGACAAATGAAATAGAATAGTGTGCCCAAGTGTACCCTCATGAAAAAGAACTCTAACCCAAGACATTGGAAGACCACGGTACCGAGGTTATGGCACTACCTAAGACTAGAGAACAATGGTTTGATTTTAGATTGTCCTTATCCTAGAAAAGCTGCTTACTATAGCCAAAGAGTCTCTTCTACCGTTACCAAGAGGAAAGTAGCCACTCAACAAATACAGTGCAGTAGTTAATCCCTTGGGTGAAGAAGAATTATCTGGTAATCTCAGTGTTGTAAGATGTATGAGGACAGAGGAGAATCTGTAAGGAATAAGCCAGATTATTCGGTGTATGTGTAGGCAAAGGGAAAGTGAACCGTAACCAGAGAGAAGGATCCAATATAGTATTGTCTGCCCAGTCTCTAGCGGTAGTATCTCAACGGGTGGCCTTTCATTTGAAGGGGCTAGGGTTCGATCACAAGTATGAGATAGAATTTATATATATATATATATATATATATATATATATATATATATATATATATATATATATATATATATATATATATATATATTCAAGTAAACCATATGTTTTTGATACATTAATGTCTGGATTCTCTTAAAGACCTCGGGATCAGAGCCCCAGGAAAAATCACACAAATACAATAGCTTCGTGGCCAAGTAGCATGTCATTGTTCATACAGATTTCCTGGACAAGGGTTCGATTACCGGCCGGTCAGAAGCTAATGTCTTTGAGTGATTTCACCTGGGCTCTGATCCCGAGGTCGTTAAGAGAATCCAGGCATTAATGTATAAAAAATATATGGCTTATTTGAATATGTAAAACACATCTAAATGTGCAAAATTTGTCATATATATATATATATATATATATATATATATATATATATATATATATATATATATATATATATATATATATATATATATATATATATATATATTTATATATATACATATATATATATATATATATATATATATATATATATATATATATATATATATATATATATATATATATATATATATATGTGTGTGTGTGTGTGTATATATATATATTTCTGGGCTCCGACCTGTGCCGCCCAGTGAAATACTCCTAGAGCACTATTTCTAAGGAATATAACTGCTATATATTGCCAGAGAAAAAAAGCATAGGAATGCCAGGTTGAACCCAGCTCGCTCACCTATATAAGGTGTCGGTATAAAATACTGGGGCGTGATAATTCACAACCAGAGGTCTCGCATTATTTAGATATCTCCTCTTCAAAATCCCCGCCACAGCGAGGTGCCGATCAACACTACTACCACTAACCCAACCCACGCCAGTGACGTCACTCCTTTATAGCACTTGTTGTTATTAAGTCTAACATGTTTTTTCTCGTGTTTACCCTTGGATTTATCATTATTTTATAATCGATGGCCGATTCCCATGATACCCCATCGAAGTTAAGTACTTTATCCATGAGTTTTAGCGAGATTGGGCAGTGTAACCTCTGTTTTTATTAATTGAGAAGTGTTTATATATGAACGGCGTCCCCGTTCTTACCGTTCATGGTTCGGCTCTGCCCTTTTTCTCGTTAGTTCGTCCGTCATTAATATTTGTTCGAATTTTTAGGAGTTTTTTCCTTACATTTATATAGTACACCGTCTTTATGCTTTCATCTAGCATTAATTTTATGTTATCCTATGATATCAGTGTTAGCGTTTCATCAAGGAGTAGGTTATGTTGGTATGCCTGCATTCGTGCATGTTGGTGGATTGCGTCACCTTTGAGATTGTTTCGCTAGTTCTAGGAAGACGACCATCTCACTTATTATTATTAAACCTTTTAGTTTTATTACGCTCCACCTAGTTTTACATTTGGTTCGAGTGGGACTTTCGCGTATCTTGTTGTTTTTACTGTTCGATCTACCGCTTCAGTAACTAGGTTGGTACCCCTGCTTTCCATCTGCTGATGGCGTCATGCTCCTCCCTTACCACTCGCCCGAGTCCCTCTCTCGCCATATTATTTCTGCATGCCTAACCTTACTTACGTGATTTCGCTTTTAATTTATTAATTATTTTTATGTATTTGTGCATTGATATTATATTTATTGCTTTACTCCGTTATGATCATATTTTTGGGATTTTCATGTCATGTTGAGGGGATCTCCAGTTGGTAGCCCTGTCTACCACTATGCACTGGTGATTCCCCGGTACCATACCCCCCCCCCCCACAGGTTGGGGAGGCTATTCCATCCCCCCCTCCTCCAGTGTACACCCTTCCTCTCACTCGATGGTTGTTGGTTATGACATACGGGTCAAGTATGCTTGTTCCTCAGTCTTCCCTCAACGTTCCGACATATTGAGGACTGAGTGTACCCACGGGGTGTGACTTAGTCTTATTCATTCATACCGGGCGGTTTCGTCTCCTCCCCTCCCGTCGCCCCGATTGGCCATCGGTCGGGGGAGGGGGAGGGCCGGGACCACCGGGGACTATCACACGTGATTAGTCGGTATGACTGCACCTTGGTGTAACTTTTGCTTTTAGCTATGGTTGTAAGAATGAGCACTTATATTAGGAGTGTCCCCACCTACGGTACCTCCTGCTATTATCGTCCGCATAGGACTTATTAATATCCCATATCATATTATATTCTACATGAATCATTACCTTCGTCCCGGTACCTCCGGTTGGGTAGTGGGGGTTCCATTGGCTCCAACCGCGCTCTCCCGTGGTACCCTCCCGTCATCAGACATCGGAGCCTCCGGGCTCTTAAATACAAGATCTGTTGACACTGACACAGTTTTGATTAATATCCTCCCTCCGGGAGCCCTATTCAATTACAGACATTAGTTTTAGATCATAACTGGAGTTTTCTATTTATGTATTTTAAGGATGTATCTTAGGTTACTTTAAGTTACTTTAAGTTTACTTTAAGTTACTTTAAGTTTACTTTACCAACCCTGTTCCCCGGCCCCGGGGGCCCCGGAACTAGTTTTGATTATATTTATTCATCACTGTTTTTTGCATCCTTTTTCATCCCTTTTTATTTTATACCTCCCTGGTAATGACGGGATGGTATATTCCTCGCTATGACAATATTATTTCATTGATAATCTTAACTTATTACGGAATTGTTTCAACAATGTCTGTTAATTTTTATAATTTTTTCCCCGGTTACTATACCGGTTCGAAATTTTGTTCATAGCCTTTTGTCCCGATTTCATATCGGTCTATTTTAAGAATCCGGAACACCCGGATCTTTTTAGGTTATTAACCTATTATGGGATACTCACGTATCTGTATTTTATTCTATACGTCCCAAGTAGCGACGGGATAGTGTATTTCAAGGTATGACAATATTATTTCATTGATAACCTTAACTTATTACGGGATTGTTTTAACAATGTCAGTTTATTTATAAGTTTTTCCCCGGTTACTAAACCGGTCCTAGAGTTGTTCATAGCCTTTTGTCCCGGTTTCATATCGGTCTACTTTAAGAACCCGGAACACCCGGATCCTTTTAGGTTACTAACCTATTATGGGACACTCACGTATCTTTATTTTATTCTATACTTCCCAAGTAGCAACGGGATAGTATATTTCTCGCTATGACAATATTTTTTCATTGATAATCTTAACTTATTATGGAATTGTTTTAACAAAGTCAGTTAATTTATGATAAGTTTTTCCCCGGTTACTGTACCGATCTGAAATTTTGTTCATAGTCTTTTGTCCCGATTTCATATTGGTCTAATTCAAGAATTCGGAGCATCCGGATCTCTTTAGGTTACTGACCTGCTATGGGATACTTATGTATCTTTATGTTATTCTATACTTCCCCGGTACCGACGGGATAGTATATTTCGCGCTATGACAATATTATTTCATTGATAATCTTCACCTTTTATGGAATTATTTTGACAATGTCAGTTAATTTATGAAAAGTTTTCTCCCCGGTTATTATACCGGTCCGAAATTTTGTTCATAGCCTTTTGTCCCGGTTTCATACCGGTCTATTTTAAGAATTCGGAACACCCGGATCTTTTTGGGTTACTACCCTACTATGGGTGCCCCTGTCGTTACTATCTATAATTATAACTTCGGATATATTATTTTGGGATTTTCATTTTATTTCCTTTGTGATTGATCGATTTAAACATTTATTCTCGATCTATTTATTTTACATTCCCAACGGAGTTACCTTGTTCATTAGTAACGATATACCCTCTTTCGGAGCTCGCAGTCTTCCATGACTTCTACCTTGGCGACTCTTTAGATCTGGGTTGGCGGGTTTGCCTGGAATATCAGGGCAAAGAGACCCTGTGTCTCTTCCTTTTAGGGTTTTCAAGGAAGCACGTGGCTGATGTCGGGCCACGTCCCGTTGTCCCTAAAGTTAAAGCTACCTGCCAGCCCTACCAAAGACTCACAGGTCTTCCAAATCACCAAACCAGTTAAGACTTCTCTTGGGTCGAGAGCGAAGCCCGGCCTGAAACCTACGACCCCGGAGGCTCCCTTCGATCCGGCAGCCCTTTCAAGATTGATGCATGGCCTCTCGTGGCATGGTTAGTTTCAACCTGACCTTTCATTAGAAGAGGCCAGCGAGCGATCCCAGGGATGAGGTAGAAATTTATTTCTATTTGAACACGATGTTGTGCTGATATTTATCCATATATATACATATATATATAATTTACGGACCTCTGTTGCTCACTGGCTCAAACCTCGTGTCACATACCGAGTCACCACGAATTATAGGATGGAAGATTCCTGGTGCCTCTGTGAACTTGACAATTGAATGGAATTATTGCCCATTAGGGGGAAGAGAGAGTGCTAAACCAGATAGCCTCATACAGGGTCTCATTTGTTATGGGCTACCTCAACAGCACAATATATCATCCCGGATGCCTCGAAGCTCCCGGAATTCGTCGAAAGCAATCCGTGGAAGGGGGCCTTGCGCTCTCCCTTCAAAGATGGTATGTTAACCATCGAAGGGTTTGGCACCCGGACTGTAGAATATTTTGAATTCTACCCGCCGGGTCTACAGTTCCCTCTCTCTGGTTTCGCATGCCTTACCGAGGAGACACTCGTAAGGTTTGACAAGGTCCCCAAAGAAACCAAAATGTACCCAAAGGGGCAGGCTCAGTCCACCTGGGTCCGGCCCTTAAACGAGTGGGAGTGTGTTAACACTACGTTAACACCTCACAAGAGCCCGTACACGATGTTTCTAGTGGAGGAGTAAACCCCTACTCCGTGTGTCACTAAGATATCGGGCCTTGCTCAGCAGGCAATAAACGAGGACAAGCCGTTACCGCAGCTGAAGGAAACGCATCCGACCTCCCTCCTGTCCCTGGGGGATCACGATTGCTGGACTAACGCCCCGGCGACCTTCACATCGGGTAAATTAAGCGCTGACTGTGCTCCCATTCAGTTCAGTGAGTGGCTACCCAGGCTTCCGGAATCCCTGATATGCCTCGAGCTCGAAGCCTGTAAGCGCCTGAGTAGACCTATCAACTCGGCTACAATGGCAGAAAAGACCTCTTTAATGTATGAAGAAGAACCACCTTTTAAGGTCTTGACGAAGTCATTACTTCAAACCTTACTGTCTGATTCCTACGACTTCTTTGCGGCCAGACGTCGTTGCTGTAGGCATGTCTTGTCTGAGGCCACTATCAGACATGAGCCTAACAAGCTCATTAAAGCCCCAGTCTGGAGCTGCTAGGGTCAATCAGAGCCTCAAGGTTCGATGGGCTTAGTCCCCAAGCACAAGTTCGAACCGGCCAGCAACCAATCTCGAGGTAGAAAGAGTCTGAGATCTTTCCATTCCTTCCAAACCGGCAGTCCCAACAGGTGGTTCAAACCATCCCGGTGGCACAAGGGAGTCAACCTTTCACTTCGAAGGGTCAACCCCAACAGCAATACGTGCTGGTTCCTCAGTCCCAAGTAGCAACTACCTCCTATGCTACTTCCCCAGCCCTTAGGCCCACCTTTGAAACTCAGGGTGCTTTCCAGGGTTACCAGCGCCCCAGAGGCGCTAGCTCGAGAGGAACTTTTCGCAACAGCTACTCTCGAGGCCGAGGAGGTAAATCCGCAGCAAATCATTGGGAGTTCTCAGGTAGGGGTAGGACTTTACATCTTCCGGAACCGTTGAACGTTCAACATTTGGGCTTTCAGTATAATTTCCAATGGTCTGGGGTGGAGTTGGATAGAAAGGCCCCCTCCACCAACCAGTTTTCATCAACATCCAACGGAAGAGCTAGTCTTATATGAAAACGATTTATTGCAAAAGGAAGCAATAAAGAAAGTAAATCGTTTGTAATTTCAGGATCACTTGTTCAGCGGGCCAAAGAAAGACTCAGAATAGCGAAGAGTAATCCTAGACCTGTCGCTTCTGAATTCTTACATTTAATGCGACAAGTTTCACATGCTGACCATCTCTCAGGTGCGGACCTTGCTTCTCTGTGGGGCCGTCACCTCCTCTATGGATCTTGCAGACGTTTGCTATCATGTTCCGAAAGCAAGGCATTTTCGTCCGTTTCTAGGCTTCAACTAGGCAAACTGCCTCACAGCAACTACAGAGTGATAATCTTTTACAACAGTTTTGGTTCCAAATCAACTTCGAGAAATCTCGTTTGGTCCCGAGGACAAGTTTCAATGGTTAGGGTTCAATGGGTTCTATGCTCCCACACTCTGTCTCCCAACAGCCAAGAGGAACGATATAGCAAAACACAATACGTTTTCTCAAAGACAAATTGTCTTCCAGAAAAAATCAAGAGAGAATCCTGGGTGCCCTCCAGTTTGCCTCAGTAACAGATATACTACTGAAGGCCAGACTGAAAGATATAAGCCGAGTATGGTGCTCCAGGAAAACGAGTAATATCGAGACAAAGGGCTCGACTCCAACCAATTCTGAAGAAAAGACTTCAACCATGGACAAAGGTCAAAATCTGGCAAATTCGTTTCCTTACAATATCCACCCCCAAGCTCGTCATTTACACAGACGCCTCCCTAACAGGCGGGGGGGGGGGGGGGGGGGATACTCTCAGTACAAGAAAGTCCTGGGACTATGGTCGACAATATTCCGCCAACTTCATATCAATGTTTTAGAGGCCATGGCGGTATTTTTGACCTTAAGCAACCAGCTCCAGCCAAAAACCAACATATCAGGTTTCTTCTAGATAGATAGTGGCGGACGCACTTTCGAGGACAACTCCGCTGGAGTCGGAGTGGTCACTAGACCCAATGTCCTTCAGTTGGATTCTTTCTCAGGTTCCGGATCTCCAGATAGATCTGTTTGCAACAAAGTCCAACTACAAACTAGAGTGCTACGTAGCTCCCAGCCCGGATCCTCGGGCTTACGCCACAGACGCAATATCATTAGTCTGGAACACTTGGGAGAGAATTTACCTATTCCCACCAATAAATCTGTCGATGAAAGTGTTAGACAAGCTCAGGACTTTCAAAGGCCAAGTTGCTCTAGTAGCCCCCATCTGGCCCAAGCACAACGGGTTTCCCCTTCTGGTGGAACTGGGTCTCCACCTCGACAGATCCCCAATCCAATACTAACACAAGCAGTACAACTCGCTGTGTGTTAGCTTCCTCAAATTCAGAATGCCCTACCTTTCTGGACTTTATGAAATTTGCAGCTCAAGAGGTGCAGATATTGATCCTCAAATACGTTATTTTTAGAATCAGATAAGAGGGGATCCACCCTTCGACAGTATGATTCGGCTGTTATGAAACTTGCCAGTTTTTAAGGGACTCAAAGGTTGAGACGATGACTATGAATCTGACAGTAACCTTCTTCAGAATTTTATTTGAATCAGACTTAGCGACTTGTACTATTACCACAAATTAAGTCAGCCTTGAAGGTTTTACAATTGGCTTTAATATTGCCCTTACAGATTCATACTTCTCATCCATCCCGAGAACCTGCGCCAGATTGAAACCATCAACTCACCCTAGCTCAGTTTCCTGGTTTCTGAATGACGTACTTAAGCTGGCTTCAGACACTCTTAACGAGACTTGCCATTATATTCCATTGGTTAGGAAATCCTTGTTCTTAATGAACCTGACTTCTGGCGCCAGAATATCAGAACTTTCAGCCTTGTCTAGAGATCCAGGTCATATTGAATTTCTCTCGTCAGGGGAAGTACTCCTTTCCCCTGACAAAAGATTTTTAGCGAAAATGAGGACCCCCAGGACAGACGGTTCCCCTGGAAGATTGTCCCACTTCCGCAGGACCCATCTTTATGTCCAGTAAACACTCTGGAAGCCTACTTAAACATATCTCCCGTTCAGTCCTCGGGGCCCTTACCCATTAGAGAAGGTGAAGAACCATCATCCTGAAAGGACTCAGACAGAAGATTCTGCATTTCATTAACGGGCTACCTAGAATCATTCCCACATCACTCCCTCACGTCCATGATATATGAGCTGTAGCTACCTCAGTTAATTACTATGAACTTCACTGGACTTACTAAATATACAGGCCGGAAGTCTCCAACAGTATTTAAACGCCACTGCTTAAAACCTCTGGAAGCCTTATATTTGCTACAGTGGCAGCAGGGAATGTGATTCCTCCTGAACATAGTGAACCTTAATCAACTATGTCTTGCTATCCTCTTACCTGTTATTTTGGATTTTATTTTACTTCCTCAGGTATTGTTCCAAGATTTGGGACCATTTCTCTGGTACTATTTCACTGGGCGGCACAGGTCGGAGCCCAGAAAAGGGATTTTGACGAAGGAAAAATCTATTTCTGGGCGAGAGACCTGTGCCGCCCAGTGAACCCTCCCTTGACTTCCCTCCCAACATGAGCCCCAAACCTTGGGTGCTATGAGGAGTGACATCACTGGCGTGGGTTGGGTTAGTGGTAGTAGTGTTGATCGGCACCTCGCTGTGGCGGGGATTTTGAAGAGGAGATATCTAAATAGTGCGAGACCTCTGGTTGTGAATTATCACGCCCCAGTATTTTATACCGACACCTTATATAGGTGAGCGAGCTGGGTTCAACCTGGCATTCCTATGCTTTTTTTCTCTGGTAATATATAGCAGTTATATTCCTTAGAAATAGTGCTCTAGGAGTATTTCACTGGGCGGCACAGGTCTCTCGCCCAGAAATAGATTTTTCCTTCGTCAAAATCCCTTATATATATATATATATATATATATATATATATATATATATATATATATATATATATATATATATATATATATATCATCATTATTACTATTAGCTAAGCTACAACCCTTGGTGGAAAAGCAAAATGCTATAAGCCACAAGGGCTTCAACAGGGAAAAATAGCCCAGTGAGGAAAGGAAATAAGGAAATAAATAAATGATGAGTATAAATTAACAATAAATCATTCTAAAAACAGTAACAACGTCAAAACAGATATGTGATAAATAAACTATAAAAATACTTATGTCAGCCTGTTCAACATAAAAACATTCGCCTTAACTTTGAACTTTTAAAGTTCTACTAATTCAACTACCCGATTAGGAAGATCATTCCACAACTTGGTCACAGCAGGAATAAAACTTCTAAAATACTGTGTAGTATTGAGCTTCATGATGGAGAAGGCCTCACTATTAGAATTAACTGGCTGCCTAGTGTTGTGAACAGGATGGAATTGTCCAGGATGATCTGAATGTAAAGGATGGTCAGAATTATGAAAAATCTTATGCAACATGCATGATGAACTAATTGAACGGCAGTGCCAAAGATTAATATCTAGATCAGGAATAAGAAATTTAATAGACCGTAAGTTTCTGTCCAACAAATTAAGATGAGAATCAGCAGCTGAAGACCCGACAGGAGAACAATACTCAAAACAAGGTAGAATGAAAGAATTAAAACACTTCTTCAGAACAGGTTGATCACCGAAAATCTTGAAACACTTTCTTAATAAGCCAATTTTTTGTGCAATTAAAGAAGACACTGACCTAATGTGTTTCTCAAAAGTAAATTTGCTGTCGAGAATCACAACTAAAATTCTAAGAGTCATACAAAGTTAAAGAAACATTATCAATACTGAGATCCGGATGTTGAGGAGCCACCGTCCTTGACCTACTTACAATCATACTTTGAGTTTTGTTAGGATTCAACTTCATACCCCATAATTTACACCATGCACTAATTTTAGCTAGATCTCTATTACAGGATTCAGCAACTCAAGATCTACATTCAGGGGATGGAACTGATGCAAAGAGAGTAGCATCATCTGCATATGCAACAAGCTTGTTTTCTAGGCCAAACCACATGTCGTGTGTATATAGAATGAAAGGTAATGGGCCAAGAACATTACCCTGTGGAACACCAGATATCACATTCCTATACTCACTATGGTGTCCATCAACAATAACTCTTTGAGATCTATTTCTTAAAAAATCAATAATAATGCTAAGAAACGGCCCACCCACTCCTAACTGTTTGAGTTTGAAAACAAGGTCCTCATAATTAACACAGTCAAAGGCAGCACTAAAATCAATGCCAATCATACGAACTTCCTGACCACAATCAAGGGATTTCTGTACAGCACTGGAGATTGTAAGAAGGGCATCACATGCTCCAAGGCCTTTATGAAAACCAAATTGCAAACTAGGGAATACATGATTACCTTCAGCAAACCTATCAAGACGTTTTGCCAGAAGACGTTAAAACACTTTAGATAATTTGGGAATTATGGAAATTGGGCGGTAATCAGTTGGACTTGAGCTTCCACAAACACATTTACATAGGGGAGTAACATTATTAATTCTCCAAGTGCTAAAAGGTCCCATTCTTTCTAACTTGCGTAAAATAACATAACTTTAGAGCTAAGAAATCTGCAGTTTTTATAAAAAACAAAGGAAAAATACCATTTGGGTCTACACCTCCATAGGCATCAAGGTCCATCAACAGAGCTTTAATTTCATGAAATTGGAAAGCTAAACTAGTTAGTTTAGCCTCAGGAAAACAGGAATGAGGAAGTTCAAGTTTTTCATTACTCTGTTTACTGTCAAAAAACTCAGCCAAAGGGTTGCCTTTTTCTTTGGTCAGTGAGTGACTGAGCCATCTGGTTCAAGTAAAGGAGGGACTGTTACATCTACACCAAAGAGTGCAGATTTAAGGGTAGACCACCATTTATGTTCCTGAGCTGTACCAGAAAAGGTTTCTTTTATGGTTAAATTGTATTCTTTTTCAGTTGAAGCATAAACTCTCTGAGCAAAAGCTCTAATCTGAGTATAGTACTTCCAGGTAAAATCTAATCTGTTACCCTTCCAAAGATGATAGGCCTCCTGCTTCTCCAAATAAACATGTCTACAATCATCATTGCACCACGGTTTGTCCTTCACTCTGTACCTTAGCACACGAGAAGGGATACACCTATCAATTTTCCCCATAATCAGTTGAAGTGCCTTGGTAAATAGATAGATATATCTTTTTCACTTTCCTCCGTACAGATGATGGTGGTGTTCTACTACTGACAGAAGAAACAAATGATATTCAAAACTGAAGCCTAGCTTCTTTCATTGCATGACGGAACTGTGCTCTACATTTCTTATACATTACTAAGTTCCCTTCTGTACGGTGCCAACGCAATGGAGTCAAAGATTTTCTTGTGGGTCTGTGGAAGGCAGTTAGCTCTGAAATCCACCAGGGAACTGGTCACTGTATGAATAACTCTGTGGTTTTGGAATTGAATGGACTCCTGCTGTATGTAGAGTTCAGTTCAGTAAGTCTATGGCATTATCTACACTTTCAAATTGTTCTGCATTCCTTTCAATTTCACTTAGCTCCCGAAATCTTTACTACTCCGCCTTGTCAAGGTTCCATCGTGGCAATCTCTGTAAGGGTGGATTATTGTTCGTATTTATAACAATTGGAGCATGATCCCTAGTATGCTAATCATCTTATGTTCTCCATTTAAAATTGAAAAGGCTGTTAGAGCCTGCAACTGAAAGATCAATGCATGCCAGGGTACCTGTCTGAACATGAAAGTGTGTGGGCTCTCCTTTATTAAGGAGTCCAACATCATAATTTTCCGCGATTGATGAAATAATATTGGCCCTTGTGTGTGTTAAAACATCGCCCCATAAAGGATGTCTATCATTCAAATCTCCCAATTTGAGAAAAGTTTTAGGCAGTTATTGAATCACCTCTACTAAATTATCATATGAGATGTCATTTGGAGGCAAGAAAAGAGAACAAATGGTATATTTTCTTCTTACATCAAGCTGTATCAATTTTGCATGCAGAGGTATACGAATAGACAAAGATATTTGGGGAACATCTCGATGAATGTATATAAGACTTCCATGGATCTTTTCTGTAGCAACTTTATAGGCAAATAATCATGTTTAATGAATTACAAGAATAGGTATTAGCAAGAAGTAACATGGTTTTTCTTGTTTGTTAGACATCATCGGCATCAGATGGCTCCCTACTCATTGAGCATATAGTGTCCTATAGCTGATATATTCATGGGGACAGATAGTATTATCAAGTTTGCTCTCCTGTAGACATAGAATTATGGGTGAGTGCTCATTTATGAGGAACTTAAGCTCTTCGTATTTAGCCCTCAGACTTTGACAGTTCCTCTGTAAAATTGATGAGAAAATAAAGTTTACTTTTTGGAAGATTCCTTGTCTTCTTAGAGTTTTTTGAATTGATGGGAGTTTCTGATACTCTATCTGAAAAAGTAGGTCTTGCTAAGCTTGGTTTGATGTTTTTTTATCAGCCTTTCTATTTATTTGTCGAGGGGGATGGTGAACCTTGACATTAATCTTGGATATACTTAAATTTTTTGAAGATTCATATTCTTTTTCAGATAAAATATTCTATCTATTTCCAATAGGAATTTTTGCATTTCTTGTTGGAGAGGAGAGACATGGTGGTCTCCCTCTTTTTTCATTGAAAGATGGAGAGCTATCAGCGTTATGTATCTCCATCATGACAGGTATACCTAGCAGCTCTCTAACATACGCTTCTCCCCCCTAGATCCGGCAATGATGCTGCCCGAGATGAGAGTCTTGGGCTGTTCACTCTAGGTGTGGCAGATTTAGAGGAAGAAGGTGGTGCCATTTTGACGAAAGGCAACAAATCTAAAGATGATTCAGCAATAGGATGCTTTCATTACCTGTTCCAATTTTAAAGCCTTGGCATAACTCTTGCTTTTGGTTAAAAGTCAGCTAACATATCCCACATTTATATGTTTTGCATCCGACTTTTCAACAGCTACTTCTTCTATTTGATATTGCAGACTTTCCTGTTGGTTAGCTTGCGATACTGGCTATGATTAGTGCACCTTGCACTATGAGTGCAGGATCCATGCTTAAGATCAGAACAATTGTCACAGATCTTTACATTTTTACATACCCTAGATGGATGACCAAATTTCAAACAGTTGAAGCACTGCAAAGGTTCCTCTTTGCAAATTCAAACTGGTATTCTCTCAATTTCGATGTATATATGAGAGGGTACATCATGGTCTTCAAAAGTGAAAATAATCATATTGGTTCTGGGAATCTTATGAACATTCCATAATTTTTTGGGCACATATCTAAGATTTCATCCTTGCTAAAATGATGTGTCTTTGTTAAAAATTACTCTCCTTCCATTCCTAAATTCAAATGTGGTTTGATATTCACCATGAGATTTTCTCCTACTTTTATATTTAACACAAAAGACTGTGATCTAGATCTGGCATGAATTAAGATGGACTTCTTGCCAAATCTAGAAATGTCTCCATGCTCTATAGTACCCACTTTCCTTTGTATTAATTTACTAAATTTTAAGTAATTAAATTCTTCTGCCTTACATGTTGCAATTATCCACATTGGTGGTTTAGGCTTTCTTTTTTACTTTGATATTGGATTTAGTGTCAGCAGACTCACTCTGATACCAGTCACTGAGGCAATATACACCCAGGTTTCCAAGAGCTGCATTGTATAGCGCTAGGTAATCTCACAATTATTAACTTTTATTTTGGAAATTTCACAGACTGCTTTAAAAGCTTCCTCATGATTACTGAAGGAAATCCAAATATCCCATTTCTCATTATCTTCATTAAAATTCATCCTTATTTCACAATTTTACTGTAGGGTTTAAGAGTCATCAAAAAGGCTTCATATTGGCAATTTATTGGTATATTCATGTGTTGATGACTCTTAATTTCCTTATATTTCAATCATGTTTCTAAGCATTTGTAAAGTGGTCCTTATTACTTTCCTGGTCGTCAGCAGAATTTTCCTTATTACAATTGCCAGGGAAGGGGGGCGGGTGTATCCAGGGGATGGGGCATCATTATTAGAAGTGTCCATCATCAAAGATGAGGCTTTGTTTGTTGGTTAGTTACTTCGTTGGTTTACCTGCTTGAGAATATTGAAAAAGTATCATACGTTGGAGAGGAAATTTGCATTCTCCACTATCGGCACAGTGAGAGTATACTTCTCACAGTGTCCACTCCATGCCCTACCTGTGGCGTAGCACCAAAACAGATGTAGAGGCACAGGTGTAAGCTAAACCTGCCTGTTAGGACCGAGACCAAGAAAAGATGAAATCATCCACTCCATATCTGTAATGATGGGCTTCCGGCCAGAAGCCAAGAGTCCTACCTCAAGGATTTGATCCCCCCGGATTCCGATGACCCAAGTCTAGAATAGTTCCACAAAAAAGGTTCAAACCATCTTTGGAATGCCGAGATCATACAATACTTTCACATATAGCTTTAAATGCAAATACCTCCCAACCTTGATCCCTTCTCCTATTCATTTAAGCAGACAGTAATAACGAATGTGG